>NC_057802.1:57410931-57582729 GCF_018294505.1 Triticum aestivum
CTAGTTGGTGCAGAGGCCGGGGAAGTGAAATTCTCCCCCAATTTTATTAGGATCTGAAGCGCCGCCCGACGAGACGCCGCCTGACGTGACGCCGCCTGACGAGACACGGTCATCCGTCGAGGCCGGCGCCGGCGCGGCCTGCGGCTCATCGCGGTCTAGCGCGGCGGATCCTCGCTCTATCCCGACGTCGTCGGCGCTCTCTCTCTCTCTCTCTCTACTCGTGCGGCGGCGCCGTCGGGTGGAGGGGCGGGGACTGCGGCAGCAGCGGGAGCGGATCCCGGCGTGAGGACGGGTGGTGGGAGCGCAGGAGATCTGCCGAGGCTGCGGCAGTGGCAGGTTCAGTTTTCCGACGAGATGGATCCTGACACATGGATCGTGGGGCGTCTTCGTTTCTCACCATCGTCGCAATGGATGGCTCTGTTGGATTTGGAAAACGATGTGTTGGCCGGCGATTATCTCCCGGACGGCGATCAGATCGAGGTAGGTCTTCGAATTTCCTTGGATAACTATGTTGTTATCGTTGGTCATTGCGTGCAGGTTGATCAGATCCCGGTCGTGGACATTTTTGATTTGACGAACACAACGAAGACGGGGAGGGTGGCTGCCGGGATCCCGGCGGGGTCGCGGTCTGCTCCCTCCGGCGAGCGGCGGCAGGTGGGGGGCCGGTTCTGGGCCCTTGCCGACGCAGATGAGGACGAGGGGGATGAAGACGCGGATGCGGCGCCGTCATCTTCGCCTACTCCAACGCCCTCCGACCTGTTGTGTGAGTTCTTGGGTGCAGGGTATGAAGAAGATGAGTCCGCTTCCACCGTCGACAAGGTCTTGCCCCTCGAGGATCCGGCTAGGGTCGGGCTTCATGCGGGAGAAACCAAGGAGATGCTGCGCCGGGTGGTTCACCGGAGAACGGCGGCGACGGCGATCCGGCCGTGGAAGGGCCCCTTGCCTAAGGTACGTCTACCAGATTTAACTGTTTTCGATCTGATTCGGCCGGATTCATGGAATTTGGTCAAGAGACGTAAGAATGCTCGCCGGAAAAGTTCTCGATCGGCGCCGGAGGTGACCGAGGCATCATCGCCGGCGGTCACGGCGATCCAGATCAGAAGCGCTCGCCAGGAGCGTTTGAATTTGCTCCTGGGCCGAGCTGAGCCGCATTCTGTTGGGCCGGTGAGTATTATTGGGCCAAGGTCTGGTGGGTATGAGGCCCAGCCGGACTTGGTTGCAATCGATACTGAGGGGAGGGGCGCATGCATGTTTCGATCGTCTTCGCTTACTCCGTCGCCGCACCCTAGGGTTTTGCTTCGTCGAGCGCCTGCGTACTGCCGAACCTGGTCGGGCTCGCCGCATTCCCCCTCTCGGCGCGATGGTTGGCTCTGGAGGCGCGCCTCCTCCCAGGAAGCGGCCGCCAGCGCCCAGCGGGGCTGGTCGGGCTTCTGGGGCGACGCCGCCGGGCCAAGGCAATGGCAGGGGCGCGCTGCCGCCGGGCCAAGGCAATGGCCGGGGCACGCTGCCGGCGCCGGAGTCGGGTGCTGGTCATGGTGGCGTGCCGCTCCCCAAGACCGCTGCGGGACGCGGGTCGGGTGGCCCTGATGCGGCGCGCTATGCTGACGGGGCGCCCATGGGGAGGCCCCGGCTCCGGCCTTGCCGTCGGGCGGGCGTGGCGGACCGGGCTCCGGTCCTCGGCCGGCGGCTCAAGGCGGTGCTGCGGTCGCAGCTGCGGGCCGGGGGGCCGCGCCACCAAGGCCACCCGTGCCTTCGGATCCGACGCCTAGACCGGCTCCTCCACCCCACGTCGTTGCTCGCCCGTCTCTGTCGTCGCAGTCCAACGGTACTGTGGCTGCGCCCCGGGGTCATTGGGGGGATGACGGCTACGATGCCTACGGGGCTGGCCAGCACCGTGGTTCTTCGTCCACGGGTGGCGGGCGTGGCTATGCATGGCAAAGCGATGGCTCGGTTGAGAGGCCGTTCTTGGGTCCTACCGGTGGCTTCGTTGAGGGGCCTTCGGATCCGGGTCATCAGCAGCGAGGAGGTTACCATGGCCATCGTGGTGGTCGGGGCGGTCGAGGGGGCCGGTACCGTCCACGTCCTCCGCCCCCCACCTGTTGTTGTCGAGCAGATGACAGATTACGGGGCTGCCGAGGAGCCAGTGCTGCCCGGTCACGCTATGGAGGTGGTGACGGCTCTTGCTGCTGTTCAGGTTCCTGAGAACGAGGTCATGGCTGATGTGTCTGTGGAGATGACGGACAGGGCTGAGTCTGATAGGGCGTCCAAGTGGGCGCGCAAGAAGGAAAAGATGCTTTGTTATCGATGTGGAGACAAGGGCCACTTCATCGCGGAGTGTGTGGCTCTGTTATGTGATACCTGCGGTAAGCTGGCACACGACTCTGGGGACTGTCCGATACTGCGAGATCAGGCACCGTCGCTCATGATGTAAGGAGTTTACTGTGCTGAGCTAACGTTTTTTGAGTCTCCGAATGAGCGAGAGGTTACTGATGAGACCCCGAGCATGACTACGGGGATTGTCAAGGTCACCAGAGGGGAGGTCTCTGAGACACAGATTGTGCAGAGGCTTCGGGAGCTGGCCCCTAGGGAGTTCTAGTGGGACCTTATCAGTCTCGCTGATAAGATGTTCAGAGTTGAGTTTCCTTCCGTGGAGGATCTGCAGAGGTTGCTGAGTTTTGGGATGTGTAAGGTGCCGGGAACTGATGGCATCCTTGAGTTTCAGGAGTGGAAGCACATGGAGCCTCAGGGTAAGCCGCTCACTCAAGCGTGGTTGCGATTCTCCGGGGCCCCCTCCAAGCCGTTGCAGGATGCTCGGGTTGTGGCCAGCTTGGGCATTTTGGTGGGGAAGCCTGAGCGTGTGGATATGGCGTTCACCAGAGCTCATGGGATTGCTCGGGTTCTGGTTAGTATTCTGAACATTGAGTATGTGCCGGAAGTGGTTAAGTGGGCTTATCGAGGCAGGATTTATAATCTGGTCATTGAGTTTGAGGATGAGAGCCTTTTGGCTGCGGCGGCTCACGTGTCCGACGTGGATATGCACGAGGGTGACGGCAGCGCGGGGGCAATGGAGTCGCCGGTCGAGGACTCTGGACGGCAGATGTCCATGGGACCGGGGTCCGAGACCGCGACGTCCGGGGATGGAGCAGCCCTACCCTCCTCGGTGCCTACGACGACTCTGAGATTTGGGTCATTCGAACCCTCTTCTGCACCCCCGAGGCTGTGGAGTGATCGGGTGGAGTCCGAGGAGGCTTTTGAGCTCGTGTTGCCTGCTTTGGGGTTTGAGGATACTGTTTGCACTATTCCTGGGGTTCTGGGGGACTTCGCCGACCTCGGTCTAGGGAGAGGAGGAGGTGGGTCGGCAGGTGGCCACTCCCTCTCGTGCTCAGCACGCTGTACTCCCTCAGGACGTGACGCCGGTGTTCGTGGCTGGTTTGTCGGGACGAGTCCCGGGGCTGGCGGCCTCGGGCTGCACTTCTCCTGCTGATGTAGGGGATTCGGGGCAGGTGGCACCCGTGTCATTCTCTTCGTTGGGAAGGGGTCTGGGGCAGGTGGCCTCGGATTCTTCCCCTCCCGTCGCGTCTACCCCGTGCTGGTGGCGGCTGTACCATTGGGAGAGGGTTCGGGGCAGGTGGCCCCGGAGCCCTCTTCTCCTGCGGCACCTGTGGTGGTGGCCTCTCTGGTGCTGGGTGGGGAGTTTGGGCAGGCGGCCCATGCGATCCCTTCACCCCGCTCGCTGCCGGCCCCGTCCTGCGGGGCGCGCCAGACGTCTGAGGCCCCGGTGAGTGCCTTTCCACTTCCTGGCGAGTCTGCTGGGGAGTCCGTGCAGGTGGGCTGGCCTAGCGGGTGGGGAAAGGCAGGAGGCCTTACCCCAACCAGGATCTCTCGGGAGGAGGTCATTGCGTTTGGAGGGATTCAGGATCCGATGTCTGAGGGGCGACGGGTGAGTGGCCGTCTCCAGATTCAGCCGGATGTGGACGACATACAGCAGCGGTGCGCCATGAGGGCGGCCAAGCTCCGTCACGTTGAGGTCACTACTGGTATGTCGGTCAATACTTCTAATTCTATTCTGCATTTTTCCAATGATGAGATTGTTGAAAATGCAAATCAATTAGGAGTGTCACTAGGTAGTAATGTCACTGAAATCTCTAATTCTGTTAATGATCTTCTGGATTTAGAGGCTGAGCGGGCCTTAGAGATGATTCATAATATTGCGGCGGTTAAACCCATGAGTGTTTCTGAGGTTGATGCGCTGGGGGTCAGGGCGCTCGACAATTTTTGTGTGGATCTTATGCCGCCCATTCCTGAGGCGGATGTAGAGGATGATTCTACTGAGATGGTTTTGGCTACACCTTCTGAGACTGGTTGTGAGGACCGGTTGCAGAGTCAAAATGTCTCTAAGCGCAAGTGGAAAAGGAAGGTGTACCCGGTGTCCGCAGTGCGTAGGAGTGCTAGGATTCGTACGGCTAAAAAATTCCATGATGAACTATGAGAGGAATCTTTTGGAATAGCAGAGGTCTAAAGGACTTGGCTAAAAGAAGGTTTCTTGCTAAGGCGTCTGTCGAGCATTGTTTAGATTTTATCGCTCTATCGGAGACTGGTAGAGATAATTTTGCACCACAATTTCTAAATACTTTGTCGGGAGGTATTGATTTTGATTGGCATTGCCTGCCACCGAGAGGGAGATCGGGTGGCATCTTACTCGGCGTTAGATGCGAAGCGCTTGAGGTTCGAAGTGTGGTTATGGGTGACTTTGCAGTCAAGTTTCGGGTGCGTTCGAAGGAAGATGGGTTTAATTGGGCTTTGGTTGCGGTATATGGTGCCGCACAGCCCGAACTCAAGCCCGAGTTCTTGGCTGATCTCGTTCGGATTTGCGGTTCCGAGCAGCTTCCTATCCTGGTGGGGGGTGACTTCAATATAATTAGAAGGCGTGAGGATAAGAACAATGATAACTTTGACGGCAGATGGTCGTTCATGTTCAATACTATCATTGAAAGTCTGGACCTGAGAGAAATTGAGCTCTCGGGTAGAAAATTCACCTGGGCTAACGCGCTGCCAAATCCGACGTATGAGAAGTAGGATCGAGTGTTGGCTAGTGTCGATTGGGAACAGAAGTTCCCGCTAGTAACAGTCCAGGCTTTGTCCCGTGGAATTTTGTTGGGTAACGTAGCAGAAATTCAAAATTTTCCTACGTGTCACCAAGATCAATCTAGGAGATGCTAGCAACGAGAGGGGAGGAGTGCATCTACATACCCTTGTAGATCGCGAGCGGAAGCGTTCAAGAGAACGGGGTTGATGGAGTCGTACTCGTCGTGATCCAAATCACCGATGATCCTAGCGCCGAACGGACGGCACCTCCGCGTTCAACACACATACGGAGCGGGGACGTCTCCTCCTTCTTGATCCAGCAAGGGGGGAGGAGAAGTTGATGGAGATCCAGCAGCACGACGGCGTGGTGGTGGAAGTAGCGGGATCCTGGTAGGGCTTCGCCAAGCGCAAGCGGGGAGGAAGAGGTGTCACGGGAGGGAAGGAGGCGCCAGGGCTTGGGGTGCTGCTCCCATGCGCCTCCCCACTATATATAGGGGTAGAGGGGGCTGGTTTCTTGCCCTCCAAGTCCATTGGGGCGTTGGCAAAGGTGGGGGAAAGAAATCCCATCATTTCCCTTCCCCACCGATTGTTATCCCCCTTTTTTAGGGATCTTGATCTTATCCCTTCGGGATATGATCTTATTCCTTCTAAGGTGGGATCTTGGTGCGCCTTGACCAGGGGTGTGGGGCCTTGCCCCCACTACCCACGTTCATGTGGGTCCCCCCATGCAGGTGGGCCCCACTTCGGAACCTTCTAGAACCTTCCCGGTACAATACCGAAAAATCCCGAACATTTTCCGGTGGCCAAAATAGGACTTCCCATATATAAATCTTTACCTCCGGACCATTCCGGAACTCCTCGTGACGTCCGGGATCTCAACTGGGACTCCAAACAACTTTCGGTTAACCGCATACTAATATCTCTACAACTCTAGCGTCACCGAACCTTAAGTGTGTAGACCCTACGGGTTCGGGAGACATGCAGACATGACCGAGACGACTCTCCGGTCAATAACCAACAGCGGGATCTGGATACCCATGTTGGCTCCCACATGTTCCACGATGATCTCATCGGATGAACCATGATGTCGAGGATTCAATCAATCCCGTATACAATTCCCTTTGTCAATCGGTACGTTACATGCCCGAGATTCGATCGTCGGTATCCCAATACCTTGTTCAATCTCGTTACCAGCAAGTCACTTTACTCGTACCGTAATGCATGATCCCATGACCAAACACTTGGTCACATTGAGCTCATTATGATGATGCATTACCGAGTGGGCCCAGAGATACCTCTCCGTCATACGGAGTGACAAATCCCAGTCTCGATTCGTGCCAACCCAACAGACACTTTCGGAGATACCTGTAGTGCACCTTTATAGCCAGTTACGTTGTGACGTTTGGTACACCCAAAGCATTCCTACGGTATCCGGGAGTTGCACAATCTCATGGTCTAAGGAAATGATACTTGACATTAGAAAAGCTCTAGCAAACGAACTACACGATCTTGTGCTATGCTTAGGATTGGGTCTTGTCCATCACATCATTCTCCTAATGATGTGATCCCGTTATCAATGACATCCAATGTCCATGGTCAGGAAACCATAACCATCTATTGATCAACGAGCTAGTCAACTAGAGGCTTACTAGGGACATGTTGTGGTCTATGTATTCACACATGTATTACGGTTTCCAGTTAATACAATTATAGCATGAACAACAGACAATTATCATGAACAAGGAAATACAATAATAACCATTTTATTATTGCCTCTAGGGCATATTTCCAACAGTCTCCCACTTGCACTAGAGTCAATAATCTAGTTCAGATCACCATGTGATTAACACTCAAAGTTCACATCGCCATGTGACTAATACCCAAGAGTTTACTAGAGTCAATAATCTAGTTCACATCACCATGTGATTAACACTCAATGAGTTCTAGGGTTTGATCATGTTATGCTTACGAGAGAGGTTTTAGTCAACGGGTCTGCAACATTCAGATCCGTGTGTGCTTTACAAATCTCTATGTCATCTTGTAGATGCAGCTACCACGCGCTACTTGGAGCTATTCCAAATAACAGCTCTACTATACGAATTCGGTTCACTACTCAGAGTCATCCGGATTAGTGTCAAAGTTTGCATCGACGTAACCCTTTACGACGAACCCCCTTTCCACCTCCATAATCGAGAAAATTCCTTAGTCCACTAGATACTAAGGATAAGTTCGACCGCTGTCATGTGATCCCTTCCCGGATCACTATTGTACCCCTTGACTAACTCATGGCAAGGCACACTTCAGGTGCGGTACACAGCATAGCATATTGTAGAGCCTACGTCTAAAGCATAGGGGACGACCTTCGTCCTTTCTCTTTCTTCTGCCGTGGTCAGGTCTTGAGTCTTACTCAATACTCACACCTTGTAACACAGCCAAGAACTCCTTCTTTGCTGATCTATTTTGAACTCCTTCAAAATCTTGTCACGGTATGTATTCATTTAAAAGTACTATTAAGCGTTTTTGATCTATCCTTATAGATCTTGATGCTCAATGTTCAAGTAGCTTAATCCAGGTTTTCCATTAAAAACACTTTTCAAATAACCCTGGATGCTTTCCAGAAATTCTACATCATTTCTGATCAACAATATGTTAACAACATATACTCATCAAAAATTCTATAGTGCTCCCACTCACTTCTTTGGAAATACAAGTTTCTCATGAACTTTGTATAAACCCAAAATCTTTGATCATCTCATCAAAGCGTTCATTCCAACTCCGAGATGCTTACTCCAATCCTTAGAAGGATTGCTGGAGCTTTGCATACTTGTTAGCATCTTTCAGGATTGACAAAACCTTCTGGTTGTATCACATACAACCTTTCCTCAAGAAAATCGTCGAGGAAACAATGTTTTGACATCCTATCTGCAAGATTTCATAAATAATGCAATAACTGCTAATATAATTCTAACAGACTCTTAGCATCGCTACGAGTGAGAAAGTCTCATCGCAGTCAACTCCTTGAACTTGCCGGAAAACATCTTAACGACAAGTCGAGCTTTCTTAATGGTGACACTTACCATCATTGTCTGTCTTCCCTTTAAAATCCATCTGTACCCAACAGCCTTACGACCATCAAGTAGTTCTTTCAAAGTCTATACTTTGTTTTCATACATGGATCCTCTCGGATTTTATGGCCTCGAGCCATTCGTCGGAATCCGGGCCCACCATCGCTTCTCCATAGCTCGTAGGTTCATTGTTGTCTAGCAACATGACTTCCAAGATAGGATTACGTACCACTCTGAAGTAGTCCGCATCCTTGTCGTCCTATGAGGTTTGGTAGTGACTTGATCTGAAGTTTCATGATCACTATCATAAGCTTCCACTTCAATTGGTGTAGGTGCCACAGGAACAACTTCCTGTGCCCTGCTACACATTAGTTGAAGTGACGGTTCAATGACCTCATCAAGTCTCCACCTTCCGACCACTCAATTCTTTCGAGAGAAACTTTTCCTCGAGAAAGGACCCGTTTCTAGAAACAATCACTTTTGCTTCCAGATCTGAAATAGGAGGTATACCCAACTGTTTTGGGTATTCTATGAAGATGCATTTATCTGCTTTGGGTTCGAGCTTATCAGCCTGAAACTTTTTCACATAAGCGTCGCAGCCCCAAACTTTTAAGAAACGACAGCTTAGGTTTCTCTAAACCATAGTTCATACGGTGTCGTCTCAACGGAATTGCGTGGTGCCCTATTTAAAGTGAATGCAGTTGTCTCTAATGCCTAACCTATAAACGATAGTTGTAATTCGATAAGAGACATCATGGTATGCACCATATCCAATAGGGTGCAGTTATGATGTTCGGACACACCATCACAATATGGTGTTCCAGGCGGTATTAGTCGTGAAACAATTTCCACAATTTCTTAATTGTGTGCCAAACTCGTAACTCAGATATTCATCTCTATGATCATATCACAGACATTTTATCCTCTTGTCACGACGATCTTCAACTTCACTCTGAAATTACTTGAACCTTTCAATAATTCAGACTTGTGTTTCATCAAGTAAATATTCTCAGCATCTACTCAAATCATCTGTGAAGTAAGAACATAACGATATCCATTGCGTGCGTCAGCACTCATTGGACTGCACACATCAAATGTGTTACTTCCAACAAGTTGCTCTCTTGTTCCATCTTACTGAAAACGAGGCCTTTCAGTCATCTTGCCCATGTGGTATGATTTGCATGTCTCAAGTGATTCAAAATCAAGTGAGTCCAAATGATCCATCTGTATGGACTTTCTTCATGCATATATACTAATAGACATGGTTCGCATGTCTCAATCTTTTCAAAAACGAGTGAGTCCAAAGATCCATCAACATGGAGCTTCTTCATGCGTTTTATACTAATATGACTCAAGTGGCAGTGCCACAAGTATGTGGTACTATCATTACTATCTTATATATTTTGGCATGAACATGTGTATCACTACGATCGAGATTCAATAAACCATTCATTTTAGGTGCAAGACCATTGAAGGTGTTATTCAAATAGATAGAGTAACCATTATTCTCCTTTAATGAATAACCGTATTGCGATAAACATAATCCGATCATGTCTATGCTCAACGCAAACACAAAATAATTATTATTCAGGTTTAACCCCAATCTCGATGGTAGAGGGAGCATGCGATGCTTGATCACATCAACCTTGGAAACACTTCCAACACATATCGTCATCTCACCTTTAGCTAGTCTCCGTTTATTCCGCAGCTTTTATTTCGAGTTACTAACACTTAGCAACCGAACCGGTATCTAATACCCTGGTGCTACTAGGAGTACTAGTAAAGTACACATTAATATAATGTATATCCAATATACTTCTGTCGACCTTGCCAGCCTTCTCATCTACGAAGTATCTAGGGTAGTTCTGCTTCAGTGACCGTTCCCCTCATTTCAGAAGCACTTAGTCTCGGGTTTGGGTTCAACCTTGGGTTTCTTCACTAGAGCAGCAACTGATTTGCCGTTTCATGAAGTATCCCTTCTTGCCCTTGCCCTTCTAGAAACTAGTGGTTTTACTAACCATCAACAATTGATGCTCCTTCTTGATTTCTACTTTCGTGGTGTCAAACATCGCGAGTTGCTCAAGGATCATCATGTCTATCCCTGATATGTTATAGTTCATCACGAAACTCTAATAGCTTGGTGGCAGTGACTATGGAGAACCATCACTATCTCATCTGGAAGATTAACTCCCACTCGATTCAAGTGATTGTAGTACTCAGACAATCTGAGCACATGCTCAACGATTGAGCTTTTCTCCCTTAGTTTGCAGGCTTAAGAAACTTGTCAGAGGTCTCATACCTCTTGACGTGGGCATTAGTCTGAAATCCCAATTTCAGTCTTTGGAACATCTCATATGTTTTGCGACGTTTCAAAACCGTCTTTGGTGCCACAATTTTAAACCGTTAGCATCACACACTGAAGTATCACGTAGTCATCAAAACATGTATGTCATATGTTTCGTAACATCTACAGACGACGCTCAAGGTTCAGCACACCGAGCGGTGCATTAAGGACATAAGCCTTCTGTGCAGCAATGAGGACAATCCTCAGTTTACGGACCCAGTCCGCATAATTGCTACTATCAACTTTCAACTAAATTTTCTCTAGGAACATATCTTAGTAGAACTAAAGCGTAAGCTACGACATTATTTGCAAAGACCTTTTGACTATGTTCATGATAATTAAGTTCATGTGATTATTTAATGAACTCCCACTTAGATAGACATCCCTCTAGTCATCTAAGTGATACATGATCCGAATCGACTAGGCCGTGTCCGATCATCACGTGAGATGGACTAGTCATCATCGGTGAACATCTCCATGTTGATCGTATCTACTATACGACTCATGTTCGACCTTTCGGTCTCTTGTGTTCCGAGGCCATGTATGTACATGCTAGGCTCATCAAGTCAACCTAAGTGTTTTGCTTGTGTTCCGAGGCCATGTCTGTACATGCTAGGCTCGTCAACACCCGTTGTATGCGAACGTTAGAATCTATCACACCCGATCATCACGTGGTGCTTCGAAACAACGAACCTTCGCAACGGTGCACAGTTAGGAGGAATACATCTCTTGAAATTTTAGTGAGGGATCATCTTATTTATGCTACCGTCGTTCTAAGCAAATAAGATGTAAACATGACAAACATCACATGCAAATCATAAAGTGACATGATATGGCCAATATCATCTTGCGCCTTTTGATCTCCATCTTTGAGGCGCGGCATGATCACCTTCATCACCGGCATGACACCATGATCTCCATCATCGTGTCTTCATGAAGTTGTCTCGCCAACTATTACTTCTACTACTATGGCTAACGGTTAGCAATAAAGTAAAGTAATTACATGGCGTTTTTCATTGACACGCAGGTCATACAATAAATTAAGACAACTCCTATGGCTCCTGCCGGTTGTCATACTCATCGACATGCAAGTCGTGATTCCTATTACAAGAACATGATCAATCTCATACATCACATATATCATTCATCACATCCTTTTGGCCATATCACATCACATAGCATACCCTGCAAAAACAAGTTAGACGTCCTCTAATTGTTGTTGCATGTTTTACGTGGCTGCTATGGGTTTCTAGCAAGAACGTTTCTTACCTACGCAAAGCCACAACGGTGATATGCCAATTGCTATTTACCCTTCATAAGGACCCTTTTCATCGAATCCGATCCGACTAAAGTGGGAGAGACAGACACCCGCTAGCCACCTTATGCATCAAGTGCATGTCAGTCGGTGGAACCTGTCTCATGTAAGAGTACGTGTAAGGTCGGTCCGGGCCGCTTCATCCCACAATGCCGCCGAATCAAGATAAGACTAGTAACGGTAAGCAAATTGAACAAATCGTCGCCCACAACTACTTTGTGTTCTACTCGTGCATAGAATCTACGCATAAACCTGGCTCATGATGCCACTGTTGGGGAACGTAGCAGAAATTCAAAATTTTCCTACGTGTCACCAAGATCAATCTAGGAGATGCTAGCAATGAGAGGGGAGGAGTGCATCTACATACCCTTGTAGATCGCGAGCGGAAGCGTTCAAGAGAACGGGGTTGATGGAGTCGTACTCGTCGTGATCCAAATCACCGATGATCCTAGCGCCGAACGGACGGCACCTCCGCGTTCAACACACGTACGGAGCGGGGACGTCTCCTCCTTCTTGATCCAGCAAGGGGGGAGGAGAAGTTGATGGAGATCCAGCAGCACGACGGCGTGGTGGTGGAAGTAGCGGGATCCTGGCAGGGCTTCGCCAAGCGCAAGCGGGGAGGAAGAGGTGTCACGGGAGGGAAGGAGGCGCCAGGGCTTGGGGTGCTGCTCCCATGCGCCTCCCCACTATATATAGGGGTGGAGGGGGCTGGTTTCTTGCCCGCCAAGTCCATTGGGGCGTTGGCAAAGGTGGGGGAAAGAAATCCCATCATTTCCCTTCCCCACCGATTGTTATCCCCCTTTTTTAGGGATCTTGATCTTATCCCTTCGGGATATGATCTTATTCATTCTAAGGTGGGATCTTGGTGCGCCTTGACCAGGGGTGTGGGGCCTTGGCCCCACTACCCACGTTCATGTGGGTCCCCCCATGCAGGTGGGCCCCACTTCGGAACCTTCTAGAACCTTCCCGGTACAATACCGAAAAATCCCGAACATTTTCCGGTGGCCAAAATAGGACTTCCCATATATAAATCTTTACCTCCGGACAATTCCAGAACTCCTCGTGACGTCCAGGATCTCATCCGGGACTCCGAACAACTTTCGGTCAACCGCATACTAATATCTCTACAACTCTAGCGTCACCGAACCTTAAGTGTGTAGACCCTACGGGTTCGGGAGACATGCAGACATGACCGAGACGACTCTCCGGTCAATAACCAACAGCGGGATCTGGATACCCATGTTGGCTCCCACATGTTCCACGATGATCTCATCGGATGAACCACGATGTCGAGGATTCAATCAATCCCGTATACAATTCCCTTTGTCAATCGGTACGTTACTTGCCCGAGATTTGATCGTCGGTATCCCAATACCTTGTTCAATCTCGTTACCGGCAAGTCACTTTACTCGTACCATAATGCATGATCCCGTGACCAAACACTTGGTCACATTGAGCTCATTATGATGATGCATTACCGAGTGGGCCCAGAGATACCTCTCCGTCATACGGAGTGACAAATCCCAGTCTCGATTCATGCCAACCCAACAGACACTTTCGGAGATACCTGTAGTGCACCTTTATAGCCACCCAGTTATGTTGTGACGTTTGGTACACCCAAAGCATTCCTACGGTATCCGGGAGTTGCACAATCTCATGGTCTAAGGAAATGATACTTGACATTAGAAAAGCTCTAGCAAACGAACTACACAATCTTGTGCTATGCTTAGGATTGGGTCTTGTCCATCACATCATTCTCCTAATGATGTGATCCCGTTATCAATGACATCCAATGTCCATGGTCAGGAAACCATAACCATCTATTGATCAACGAGCTAGTCAACTAGAGGCTTACTAGGGACATGTTGTGGTCTATGTATTCACACATGTATTACGGTTTCCAGTTAATACAATTATAGCATGAACAACAGACAATTATCATGAACAAGGAAATACAATAATAATCATTTTATTATTGCCTCTAGGGCATATTTCCAACAAATTTCTGATCACACGCCGTTATTTGTGGACTCTGGTGAGGCCACCCACCTGGGAAACAAAAACGCATTCTCCTTTGAGCTGGCTTGGTTTGAACGAGAAGGCTTCCTTGATCTCGTGGCCAGAGAGTAGGCTAAGGATTCAGGAGGGAAGTCTGCGCTTCAGCGCTAGCAGAATAAGATTAGGCATTTGAGGAGTTTCCTGCGTGGGTGGGCTTAGCATCTTAGCGGGATTTATAAGGTCGAAAAGGAAAGGCTCCTTTCCCTTATTCAGTCCCTAGATGTAAAAGCAGAAACAACCGTGCTGCCGGCCGCGGAGCTTCATGCCAAGCTTGACGCAGAGATGAGGCTGAAAGAACTTCTTCGAGAAGAGGAATCGAAGTGGGCGTTGCGGGCCAAGGTCCGGCGAGTAGTCCAGGGGGATGCGAACACTCAATTCTTTCACATGATCGCTAATGGTAAACATAGAAAGAAGAGGATTTTTCAGCTTGAGCAAGATGAAGGAACAATTTTAGGACAGGAAAACCTAAAACTGTACATTACTGAGTATTACAAGCAGCTGTTTGGCCATCCAGAAGAGAACCGTGTGTCTCTCGATGAGTCCAGGATTGAGGATGTTCCTCAACTCACAGCGGTGGAGAATGATATTCTCGCGGCTCCTTTCTCTGAGAAAGAGGTGTTTGACGCCATTTCGCAAATGAAAAATAACAAGGCGCCGGGCCCTGATGGATTTCCAGTGGAGTTTTATAAAAAGTGCTGGCATATTATTAAAGGGGATCTGTTGCCTTTGTTCAATGATCTATTCTCTGGGCAGCTTCAGCTTTTTCAGCTGAATTTTGGAACGATAACCCTTCTTCTTAAGAAAACAGAGGCGGTGAGGATTGAGCAATTCAGGCCCATCTGTCTTCTTAATGTTAGTTTCAAAATTTTCACCAAGGTCGGGACTAATAGGCTCACACAGATCGCGCATGCTGTGGTGCAGCCTACCCAAATTGCTTTCATGCCGGACAAGAACATCCTTGAAGGGGTTGTGGTCCTTCATGAAACGCTCCATGAAATACACACGAAAAAGCTGGATGGGGTTGTTTTCAAAGTGGATTTCGAGAAAGCGTACGACAAAGTCAAATGGCCCTTCCTTCAACAGGCCTTACGCATGAAGGGTTTTGATGAAGCTTGGCGACGCCAGGTAGAATCCTTCACGCAAAAAGGGAGTGTTGGAATTAAAGTGAATGACGATATAGGTCATTATTTGCAGACACACAAAGGCCTGAGGCAAGGTGATCCAATGTCCCCTATTTTGTTCAACATTGTGGTTGACATGTT
This sequence comes from Triticum aestivum, assembly GCF_018294505.1. Lineage (NCBI taxonomy): Eukaryota > Viridiplantae > Streptophyta > Magnoliopsida > Poales > Poaceae > Triticum > Triticum aestivum. The sequence continues at coordinate 57,426,061 of NC_057802.1, forward strand.
GGCAATTCTCATAGGTAGGGCAAAGGAGGCCGGTCAGGTGGGTGGCTTGGTGCCTCACCTAGTTGATGGGGGTGTGTCCATTCTGCAGTACGCTGATGATACAATCATCTTTATGGAGCATGACTTGGCAAAAGCGAGAAATATGAAGCTGGTGTTATGCTTATTTGAACAATTGACCGGATTAAAGATTAACTTTCATAAAAGCGAGTTGTTCTGCTTTGGTAGAGCCAAGGAGGAACAAGAGGCTTATAGGCAATTGTTTGGATGTGAATTAGGGGCTTTACCTTTTACTTACCTAGGTATACCCATTCACCATCGTAAGCTAACAAACAGAGAGTGGAAATGCATCGAAGATCGGTTTGAGAAGAAGCTTAGTTGCTGGAAGGGCAAACTTATGTCTTATGGTGGCCGGTTGATTCTTATTAATTCGGTACTCACGAGTATGCCGATGTTCCTGCTATCTTTCTTTGAAGTTCCAGTTGGGGTCAGGAGAAGGCTGGACTTCTATCGATCAAGATTTTTTTGGCAGAGTGATGAGCTAAAGAGAAAGTATCGACTCGCCAAGTGGGATATCATTTGTAGACCAAAGGACCAAGGGGGTATGGGTATTGAGAATCTTGAGGTCAAGAACAGATGCCTGCTCAGTAAGTGGCTGTATAAGCTATCAGTTGAGACTAACGGTACATGGGCGCAGATTCTCCGTAACAAGTATCTGCAGTCCAAGACTTTGTCACAGGTGACAGTGAGACCAACTGATTCGCCGTTTTGGAAGGGGCTTATGAGAGTTAAGGCAGCCTTCTTTAATAGAACAAAGTTTATAACGGTGATGGCAACAATACCCGTTTCTGGGAGGATACTTGGCTTGGTGATACACCATTGGCGCTCCAGTACCCGTCCCTGTATCGTATCGTTCAGCGACGCGATGCGTTAGTTGCAACAATTATGCAGTCCATTCCCCTTAATATCCAGTTTCAGAGGGTGCTTGTTGGTGGTAGATGGGAAGCATGGCTTCATTTGGTGAGTAGACTGATGGAGGTTCAGCTAGCTCATCAGCCCGATCAGCTGTGTTGGAAACTTACTAGGTCTGGACAATTTACGGTTAAGTCGATGTACATCGATGTCATTAACTCGAGTGTCATTCCTAGTTCCAAACATGTTTGGAAAGTAAAAGTTCCTTCGAAAATTAAAGTGTTTATGTGGTTTGTACATAAGCAAGTCATTTTAACAAAGGACAACTTGGTTAAGCGCAATTGGACAGGATCTACTAGGTGTAGTTTCTGTGATCGGGACAAGACCATTAAGCACCTCTTCTTTGAATGCCCGTTGGCGAGAATTTTGTGGCGCACCGTGCAAATTGCCTTTAACATTACTCCTCCGAGTTCGGTCGGTACGTTATTTGGAACGTGGCTTGATGGGATAGAGTCCGATACAGCTAGACACATTCGTGTAGGAGTATGTGCGTTGTTATGGGCAATTTGGAATTGCAGAAATGATTTGGTTTTTAACAGAACAACAACTATTCATTTTTTGCAGGTTTTATTCCGAGCTACGGCGTTGATCCGTATGTGGTCCTTACTCACTCCGACGGAGGCCAGGGAGCGCTTGGTTACTGGATCTGTCCGGTGGGAGATGGTAGCGCGGGATATCTTCAACCGGTTTGGATGGCGGTCATGTAATAGGATAGGCGATTAGTTTTCCTATCTTTATTTTGCCAGCCGGTTGTGGCTCTATGGCCTTTTTTTGGCGTTGAGGCTCTCTGTGAGCTAACCTTTATTTTGTTTCATGACTTTAAGACCTTGTTTAACCTTTTCTATTTATAAATGTGGCCGTATGCATCGTTCTGATGCAGAGGCCGGGGAGTCCCCCATTTTTGAATTTTTTTTGACTAGATGTACTCCCTCCGTCCCAAAATAAGTGACACTCAACTTTGTACTAGTTTTAGTACAAAGTTAGTACAAACTTGAGTCACTTATTTTGGGACGGAGGGAGTATAAAGGTACCGAGTTGCCAATTGGTTTAACTCACAAAAGGTGACAAAATCAAGAGTATCTTTAGCTCGCTAATTTCAGATTTATTGAAGTAATATAATATAGCTATTTTTTTAAAAAATACATTTTTTTATTAATTTTCAGAAATAATACGCCGTTTTGATATTTTTCACAAATAATACGGCATCATCTTCCTGGAAGACGATTGGACCTAATCGTCTTCCTGGTGGACGATTCGGGTCCAGTCGTCCACCAGCAAGCCGACTGGGCAATCGTCTATAGGGTTGGCCACCAGTCGTCTTGCAGGAAGATGATAAGTTTCAGTCGTCTTGCAGGAAGATTATTAGTTGCAATCGTCCAGAAGAAAGATTATTACAACTAATCGTCCAGCAAAAAGATAATTAGTTCTAGTCGTCCACCAGGAAAATGATTAGTTCCAACCGCATACATAGCTAGCATACGTACATCCCTTGCGTACATAGATAGATATAGTGGTAGACAAGCATCAGCCACATCGTCCGGCGCGTCGTGGAGGTGGTGTAGGCGGCGCGGCCACAGATACCTGTGGGGTGCCCGAACGTTACGGGGAGGAAGCTCAGACCATGCCTGGTCATGCTGTGTTTCCTGTGTGGGAGGTGGTGCAGGAGTCGTATATATGTCCATCCACTCGTTGTGCTGCGACAAGAAATCCTGTCTGTTATGCCCACCTTCATGGTCACTATCCCACCCGGATCCGGACATAGACGCGTCATGTCCATACGACTGATATCCGTAGGACCCTGTTGGATGGACGAACATAAGTAATTATGAAATACATAGGCCCAATTGATATTCACAAGAATAAATATGAAGAAACATACCTATAGGCGGAGGCCGTGGCCAAAACACGTAGGCAGACGTGGGATCCAGCTGGTGCTGCCACGCCGAACTACCGGCCTGGTCAGGAGGTGGTGGCCTGGCCGTCCACTGCTCTGCTAGACGTGGACGCGGATCATGTCGGTGATGCGTGGGTTCGAGCTGACCAGTCGAGTGACGCGGCGGCTGCTGGTGCGTGGATTGGCGGCGGGGGGGGGGGGGGGGGGGGGATGCTGGTGAAGTACGTCCGAAGTGCGTGTGCACGTAATAGCTCGATACACAGATCGTACTTTCTCCTCAATGCACGACATCCAGGTCTGGACCTGAGCCCGAGGAAGCATTAGAGGTGCAGACGACAGTGAACGCTGAAAGGTGGACACCTCCTCGCCAAGTCCGCGAGTCAACTCAGCCTGAAATTGTGAGGACGATTATTACGTGCGCACGGCAAAGTATGTATGGACTACTTGCATTATATGAATAGAATATATCTTACCGCTTGCTGCCTAGAGCCCGAAGTATCATAGCTCAGGTACATATCCGCCGTATTAGGGGCAGGTATCTCATCTAGGTGATTGTGATGAATGATGCATAACCGTGTTCCGGTCATGTACCGCTGCAGATAGAGATTGAATTCGTCCATATCAAAGTTGTGATTCTCGTGCCAGAGATGTGTGCTCGCAGTCTCCCATTGTGCAACGTACGGCTGAACCCTATCTAGCCACTCAGTAGCAGTCCTGTTGATCCCCTTCTTTGTGATCCTAAAATTTTGGTGTTCGTTGAACAATTAACTAACAACTTAACTATGGACAATTTTTGAAGGACAGTGCAATATTAATAACTAGACAGTACCTGTGGATGTCTCTGTGCAGCGGGGCCTCTATAGGGGGAGGTGTCTCCAATTGCAGAAGACCAAATTGCCTCATAACCCTTTGTTGGGCCATCTCCTCAACGAAGACATTGAAGATGATCTTCGATTTCGTCATCCAATAATCGGCATCTCTTGTGCACAGCACGGACAAACCACCGGGGTATCTTGCATCTATGGCTTCTTGCGTGTACGGCTGCCAGATCACCCCAGTGTACGCATCAAACCTGGAAATGGAGTAACCATTCATACTTAGGTCCGTGATTATCCGATGTCAGCGCCGGAGCTCGGTCATAAATACCCGCGAAACGCTGTGCAATACCAAGCTGCCAATCAGCCGGTGCCTCCAACGGTCCTATGGCATGACCTGCCAACGGTAGTCCCAATAAAAAGGACACATCCTGGAGAGTAGGAGCCATCTCTCCCCAGCGGAAGTGAAACGTGTGTGTCTCAGGTCTCCACCGGTCCACTAAGCATGTGAGCAAAGAGGCGTCGATGGCGAGGCGTTTGGAGGTCTGCGTGGACTCAACCAGACGCGCAAAAGGTAAAAGGCCAGCCCATTTCAACCTGCATGTGAGGACAAATCAGTAGGTGTGTCTCATCCATATATTCTTGAAGGAAAAAAGTAAAGCACGTACCGCTGAACCCATCCCTCGTGTATTTTCCAATCTTCCTTTTGAGTGCGAGTGACCAGCGCATCAAGCTTGCGCTCAGAACCTATCGCAGCACGATGCTTTCTATCAATTTCCGCACTAAGCAACCCCATTCCCGCCATTCCTGCATATACAAATTTCAAACATAGTGTTAGACTTAATAAAATCTCAAACATAGTACCAGACTTAATACAAATTTCAAACGTAGTGCCAGACTTAATACAAATTTCAAACATAGTGCCAGACTTAATACAAATTTCAAACATAGTGTCAGACTTAATACAAATTTCAAACGTAGTGACATGGTAGGTGAAGCAACTTTGGTTTGTTGCATGTGCACTCACACGTTGGCCATACTTCATTTCCAATTTTGACATCATGTGTCCTCAGCTCATTTGCACAACCGAATTTGTTGTTAGATAAGCGGACCTCAAACCTTCTTTCTTGATTACCAATGGGGACTACAGTGTGTGACCTAGCTTTTTGCATCTTTTCTTCCATGTACTTCATAATCCTTTCACAGTAACGTGTGCCTGGGTTGTTCAAGATATGCTGCTCTGCTTTTTGACGTCTATCTCTGAAATACTTCACGGTGCCATAGAAAATACCCTCAACGATGGCTGTAAGTGGCAATGCCCTGTTTCCTCTGAGGACAAAGTTGTATGTTTGTGCAAGATTGGTAGTCATGACACCATACCTTGCTCCATGTGTGTCATGCAACAAAGACCACCTCTCCAGAGGCTCATGCTCTATCCACTGCTCGAAGGTTTTAATGGACCTCCCGAGCCTTCTCCTAGTACCAGGTGGGTCAAATCCTGGCAAGTAACAAAGCCCAACAGGCTCCTCCTCCACAGCCGCTGTTCCAGTTGCTAACTGTGCTGCTACTGCTTCCACATGTGCTCTGACTGCTGCATCTCTTGCAGATTTCCTGTCCCTAACGTGTCTCTGCATGCACACATTAAGTCTGTCACGTATCAAATTGTACTTCCATAGTTGGTTCTGTTTACAGAGTTTTTTGAACAAATTCATCAGGTTCTTATTTCTGAACTGCGAGAAGAAATTAGCCCCCAGATGGCGCATGCACCAACGGCTCTGCAAGTCCTGCCATGGAGTTTGTTCTTCAGGACTAGGGTTTGTCAGTGTCTTTATCGCACTGAGTATACCTGCATGCCTGTCATGAAGGATGCAGACATTGGGCTTATCCTTCACAACTGCTACTTTCAATTGCCTGAAGAACCATGTCCAACTTTCAATGTTCTCACTCTCCACAAATGCAAAAGCGAGTGGTACTACTTGATTTTGTCCGTCTTGACCAATGGCTGTCAGGATCTGACCCTTGTACTTGCCAGTGAGAAAAGTGCCATCTACACATATGACCGGTCTGCAATGCCTGAAGGCTTTGATGCATACACCGAAAGAGAAGAACAGTCGATGCAGCACCCTCACAGTTGGGAACTCTGGCATGAAGAGGTCTTGGATGTCGACATAGGTGCCGGGATTGCGGGCCTGCAGCGTCTGGAGGAGCCGGACAACAGAGTCATATGCATCAAAAAAGAACCAAATCTGGTCTCAAGTGCCCTATGCTTAGCCCTCCAAGCCTTGCCATAAGAAATTCTGTATTTGAACTTGACGAATACTTTTGTCTGGAGAGCCTTAACTTCCATCGCTTTGCACTCCACTATCTCACTGTAAAGCAACCGAGCAATAAGCGTGGACGAAAGGTTGGCATGATCTTGAGGGATGCAGGGAATAAGACATGTGTGATGAACTAGGTCACTAATCACCCAACTTGTGCCATACTTAGGGAGATAGCCATGCACCCTGGCGGGGCAATCTTCGTTCTTGCATACCATTGTCAAGTATTTCTGACTTGACACCTCAGCTGTGAAAACCCTTTGTGTGGACATTGCCCATTGAATGATTGCATCCTTCAGAGCGTTCTTGTTTGGATACATAGCACCCGTCGCAATGTTATTCTGGTGATATTGCCAGGCAGAATCATGCCCATCGTTCACGATCATTGCTGATGAGAAGTCATGATTCCATGATGCAGGATTCGGCACATCCTCTAGGTTCTCTTCTTCATCAGACTCGTCGGAATCATCGGCATGACCAATGTGAACATCAGTATTCTCATCTTCCATCTGGTTCTGCATGTGCCCATCTACCTCGTCAGCGTCCACCTCCCCACTGTAATAATCATCGGCATTTCCTCCATGTACCTGACTACTCTGTCCTTGTTCGTAACCATCATCTCCAGCATTTGACATTGAGTGCTGCATCACATCACTTCTTTGCCCAGGATTGTAACCACCCTCGCCTTCAGGTGAAATTATCTCCTTCACAACGGGAAGCACTAAGGCACAAGGATTGCATCCCCTGGTTTCGCAACCTTGTAACCACCGCACCCACTGGGAGTCCCGCTCTATTGGCCTCAAATAGAATAAAATGTTTGTACTTGACCGGGTCCACAATGCATGAACACCCACAGTGTGAGTTTCAGTATTCAGCCCTAAACTTGATGTCACCCATTCTTTCAACTGACTAAGAGACCATGTTTGAGGTGCGGTCAGTGGCACCTCTATGTTCTCAAATTCACTCAGATCAACCCCAATCTCATTTGTTTGGACAGTACCAGGACCATAGAAAAATATGAACGTCACTACATCAAACATCTCGGTTCACCTATAAAATTATTTAACATGGACAGACAACTGTTAAACGTCATGACAAACTAAACATATTCACAGTCCTAATTGACACACCTAAAATTATTACGTAATATTAATGGATAAACTAAAATTATTCACACACCTAAAAATATTTAAGTACTAAATATTTTTAGGATATTACCGGAACAACTTCAAAATTGATACAACAACATGTTTGACATATATATATATATATATATATATATATATATATATATATATATATATATATATATATATAGTACATATAGTACCGCACCAACTAAAATAAACGAACATCCTTTTTTTGCGGGAAAACTGACATCCACATCCACATATAACACGCCATATTATTGGAGCAACTGAATATATTCACACAACTAAATATTAGACATCCAAAAATATAACGGTTACTACTGGAGCAAATACCAATATTCGCACACCTAATACAAAATATTAGTGGAGCAAATAACATCTACAATATTCGCACAACATCTACCGGAGAAAATGTCTGTAAAATTATACCCTTGAAGCGTGCGAAGCAACGCCGACGAACATCGGCCTTCAATCACCGGAGCCGGAGCTTCACGTCCACCACAGTGCCGCAGCTTCATCAGTTCATCTTCACCTCCACCACCTCCACAAAATTGCTCACCACCATCTCCACCACCTCCACAAAAATGCTCACCACGACCACCACGAGCTACCCCATCAGTAGATTGAGGTCTCCCTTGCCTCCCCCAACTATCTACAATGTATCTACGGTGGCAAATCAGGAAGAAAATGGCTCACTTTGGAGTATAAATGGGTTACTTTTTAGTCGGAAGAGAGAAGAAAGAAGAACAGGAAGAAGAACACAGAAGAGCGAGGGAATAAGGTCGTGCGAGGGAGAAGGAGCCGGGCGACCCGGGGCTGGGGACCCTGTCGTCCTCCTAGTGGACGATCGTCCTGCAGCAGGACGACTGGGCCCTGTAGTCTGGGCCCCAGCCACCGACGGCCCATGCAAGCACGAGTGGGAGCGCTGCGACGTGGCCGGGCCAATCGCCGGCTGCCACGTGGATTACGGGCCACCTGTCGTCCTCCTATAGGCCGACTGGACTCAATCGTCCAGCAGTAGGACGAGAGGCTGCAGTCGTCCTCTAGCGGGACGAGGCTGTATTATTTTTGGAAAATAAAATTTCGGTGTATTATTTCTGAAAATTAATAAAAAAATGTATTATTTAAAAAAATACAAGTTTTACAGTAGTTGGCATTTTTTGGAGCCGTTCGTTTGTCTCGATCTAACGGCGCATACATACGTAGTACTCGAAAGTACGCGGATGAAAGTACTTGAAAGTACTATTAGTCTAGGGGCATTTTAGTCCTAGGAAATATATGACAAGGTGGGGCCCTCTCGTCCAATGCAAAACCGCCGCCCCTCTCCTCCAATGCAAAACCGCCGCCCCTCTCGTCCAATGCAAAGCCGCCGCCGTGCTCCTTCCCCTCTTCCATCACCATTGCAACCGCGGCCATCTCCTAGCCTTCTCCTCCTTCTCGCGGCCGCAACTTTGCTCTTCTCATCTTCCACATCCACCCCCCTCTTCCATCCATGCAAGATCCTCGATGGAGCAGCAGATCGAGCACATCGGCGGCAGCGAGAACACCGACTTCATGGAGATCGCCGGCGGCGAGAACACCGACTTCATGGAGATCGCCGGCGGCGACCAGGTCAAGATGGCCAGGTTGACGGAGATCCGTTCTTGGTTTCACAACATATTGCAGATGAACTGGACGGCAATGGCCACTTTGAAGCAAATGACGAGGAGGGAGAGGGCAAAGCTTTCCCCCCCACCCGCACAACCGATGCACAAGGTCGAGATCCTCCTCTGGGCGATGGAGCAGGCCGATTCGTCCAGCCCGTGGACCAGGCGTAGGTGGTGGGCGTTCAGATCCAGGGTAGAGCATCCACTGGATCAGGAACCCACGGTGCACGAGGTGCCGTTGCAGATTGTGGAGCCTCCAACCGAGTCGGAGATGACTCCGAAGCGCAAGAGGAGGAGGACAGTGGTCGTGACATCGCTTCCCCGCCGTTCTCCACGCTTCCCTCGCCGCTCTCCTCGTCAGAACGGCGGCCGTAGCTATGTTTAGGGTAAGATTGCTGAATTTCATTCATCATTACTTGCCACTTGCTTAATTTGATTCTCTGCAATATGTTCTTGCTACCTGTGTACTTGAATCCGTAGCCTCTGGATGGCAGCTTAGTTTGATCGACGAGGCTGTAATGAGTCTAGGCATATAGCATTGCTATGTTTACTTGCTACGTTTTGATGTGCTGGAGTTGTATCCATGATAGGAAATTTTGTCTGTCACCTCAAGAGTTGTGTTCAAATTACGTGATGCAATCTGTGTAAATTGAACTTGCAATATTTTGATTGCAAGCAGTGCCTCCCGAAAAGTTCAGTACACAGTTTAGAGTGATAGACTCTGGGTTGACACTGAAATATTTCAATACTGCAAGTTTAGTAGATAGTTGTAGGCATTGAAATATTTCAGTACTGACAGGTTCACACTGAAATATTTGAGTAGTGCAATTGCAGTACACACGGGTACACACTGAAAAATTTCAGTAGTGGAATGAAATTTCAGTACACACGGGTAGACACTGAATATTTCAGTACTGCAGTTTCAGTACACGCACGCAACCCCAGAAATATTTCGGTGTAGCAGTTTCAGTACACACGCGTAGCCACTGAAATATTTTGGTGGTGCTGTTTCAGTACAAGCACGTAGCCTCTGAAATATTTCGGTGGTGCACTTTCAGTACATGCACGTACCCACTGAAATATTTTAGTGGTTCACTTTCAGTACACGCACGTACGAAATGAAATATTTCAGTGGTGCTATTTCAGTACACGCATGTAGCAACTGAAATATTTCAATGGTGCTGTTTCAGTACACACACACGTAGCCACTGAAATATTTCAGTGATGCACTTTCAGTATAGAGATGTAGACACTGAAATATTTCAGTAGTGCCATGTCGGTGATCTTGCATGCAAATATTTAGGGCTTCCTAATGATTCAGCAAAAAAATAGACATAAGCAGTGAAATAATTTTTGTAGGGATGTTGGCTTACTCATGTTTTAGAGTGGTTGGGCTTTTTTAGAACCGTTCGTTGATGTCGATCTAACGGCAGACAAATACGAAGTACTGGGTAGTACTCCGATGCCATATCAATGTTGCTGATATGAATATGCATGTTTTCACCAAGTGTTGTGTCTGAATTAGAACTGAGCATTTTTTCTTGATGGTATCCATGGATCTAGAACTCCTATGAATTTGCTCATGTTGGATGTTTTGTTCTCCATCATTTGTACTAGCATTCCGTGCGATTAGCTGCCATGACAAGACCCCTGGCAAATTTATTTTCTTGCCTCCAACATCCCAGGTGTGTTTTGCAGGAAAAAACCTGGAGTTCACCAGGCTGGCTGAAGTTGTGAGGCTGGGAGGCTGATGGTGCTGCTACTGGCTGATCCTTCTTCTTTCAGCTTTTGTTCGTCCTTTCTCAAGCCGTTGGACCAGGGCTACTTCCCTATGTGCTGTTCATGTATTAAGTAGTTCCTTCGAATTTGTAGTATTAGTTAGTTTGAATGTGGAAGTACCTTAATATTTAGGAACGAAATGTTGCTTTGTATGACCAAGGGTTTGATACCTTAATCTTTGGATAATTAATTATGTGAACTGTTGGATGTGGCGCACAACGAAACGCCTCTACCATTGATACTAGTTCAACATGTCGGTCCAATTAGAGACCAACCACTACCATATAGAACAGTTAGCATTTCATACTACAACCTGGCACGTACAAAACATCACACAGTGGAATAATCCCAGCGAGTAGACCACTAAATACCGAAAACATCACAACATGTCAGAAGTGTTTTAAGCATTTTATCGTTGCAAAAACCTTAGAAAATCCATACAAATGCCGACAACCTTAGCAAACTAGTCATGATTGCTTTTCATGTTGATACAAAGATGTAGAAAAATATTGGGTCCGTTTACAACCTTAGCAAACTTGCTTCTCATGTTTACATCACGGCCGCCGGGTGAAGGAGGAGAAAAGCCCACCTACCTAACATGAGTTTTCTCACACACCACGGCCTGCATACGACTACAAACCCAGTGATATGGGCCACGATGCAGGCCCGTGGGTGGTTACAGAATGGAACACGAACAGCACGAGCCCCACGACCCCCACGATCACGATAACGACGAGCGCCTCCCTCACGCGACGAACCGCCTCCCCCAGAACTCAAAAAGGCACCTTCTCCTCCATTCCTCCCTCATTATGCGAACCACGTCCATCTACTCCACAAACTGCAACCACCGTCTCTGTCTCAAAACCGCCGTCGCTGGAGAAGGGCAATGGCGGAGGAGCCGTCTACCAAGCGTCGGTGTGGCGAGACGTCCGACCAGAGCATCAAGGAAGAGCAGAGCATCAAGGAAGACGACGTTCAGGTCCCCGGTGAGAAGCGCGACTACACCACCAAACTTGACAAGGTGGAACTCCACGGCAAAGAGACGCTGGAGGTCGTCTGCACCAGCAATCCAGACACTGCCGACGAAATGCTCAGGAGGCTCTTCATGAAAGCCGCCGGCATGTATCCTAGATTCGTCGGCGTTGATGTGGAGTATACCAGGGATGACGAACCTCCGCAGTACGCAGCAGTTCTGCAGTTATGCGTGGAGGAACTCTGCCTGGTGTACCACATCGCTGCGGCCACAAAATGGTGAGCCATCCTACTCATATACCCTAGTTTCTCAACTACATGTACTAGTGTAGATTGTGAAGTGGACGCACTAGTGTGGTTTCTCAAGTACATGCACTGGCATAGATTTTTACCCTGATGCACTGGATTAGTATCTTAAAATCTTGCACCAGATTAATCACCAAACTTGATATACTAGTGTAGTTTTTGCACTTGATGCATTAGTGTTGTGTCTACCGGTGTGGATGCATTAGTGTTATTTTCTCAAGTTGATGCACTGGACTAGATGTATTAGTGTTGTGTCTACTAGTGTAGTTTCTGATATACTAGTGTAGTTTCTGATATTGATGCATTAGTGTTGTGTCTACCGGTGTGGATGCACTGGACTAGATGTATTAAAAGTTGTTTCTGAAGTTGATGTAGTGAAGTAGTTTGCTGTAGTGTTATTTTCAACTGTATGATCCAAAAAGAGAAATAACATCATGTACTTCATGCATTCATCACTCGTATTGTTTGGTTCTGGCACTAGCAGTGTCACACTTTGCCACAATTTTTTGCCAAGTTTGCCTAAGGTTAGTTCATCAAAATGAGGGCCACAAGTTGGCAAGCCTAAGGGAATCTTGCCACACTTTTTGTGTGTATGCCATGTGGGACCCAAGTGTGGCTTGCCTAAGGTGTGGCTTGAACCAAACACACACCTAAGTTGGTCAAACTTGCCTAACCTTAGGTGTGGCAATCTTTGGCAAACTTAGTCACAAACCAAACAACTCCTAAATCTTCAAAATTACTACTAATCTTCAATATGTCTCTCCCCTTGAAGGCCCAAGCGCCTCAAGAGCTTCCTCCAGGAGAAGAAGTTGTTCACCTTTGCCGGTTTCAGCATTCATAATGACAAAGAGATGCTGAAGATGTCTGGTTTGGAGATCAACCCCGAAAAGTACATCGACATTCAGAAAAACTATAGAGTTCCATATGGCTGCAGAAAGAAGCCGTACGACTCCTTGGCTGATGTTGCAGCCAGCGTCATCCACCCATTTTACCAAAACATGAAGAAGAAGATCAACAGGACCGAAGACCATAAACTGTGGGGGATCAGCCCGCTGCCAGACTACCTCATCGAGTACGCAGCGAAGGATGCGTACGCCACCTACAAGGCTTGGAAGATAATAGACAACATCAAATCAGGTGTGGAAATTTCAGAAGCACAGGAGGCTGACCCCTACTACCACTGCCACTACGCGGCATGAAGAGAGATCAAAGTCTGCCTTCAAGTTGCTAGCGCAGTGTCCTTTTATGATATCTATGTTTCTTTGTTGTTCGGTGTGTCTGAACTTATGTTCTATGGTGTGTCTGAACATATGCTGTGCGGTGGTTGATCTGCCGTTTATCTTAACAGTTTGCTGCTACTCTGGTTTAGTGTTCCAAGTTGTTAATACTATTTTGGTGATGCATGATAAGCCTTGTACAATGCTTGATGCGTACGGTGGTGCTTAGAAAAATAAACAGGGTTTTTCTGATGCAATAGCTAGTAGAGCATTAGTTACCAGTTAATAATAGTTGCAATCCATCACAAGAAATAGTACCTAGATATGAGTAGATATAGGTACGGTAATACACGACAAGTACTCGCAAACAAGAGCTAACATAACAAGTTCATTTCACATTGATACATGGCCCACCCCAGTTCTAAATGAGGTGGATGGTGATCATCATCCTCAAGTCATGGCGACGGGTGTTCGCAACAGTGAGTAGGATGGCCTGTCCTACCCGAAGATTCTTGGCACGAAGGAACTTTTTCCACCCTGCCCTGCTCAAGACAGTGCGACCGTCCGTGTCCACTGCATAGGCACAGCTGGTGATGGAGCCCGTTCTGGTAAGGCGTAGTCCAGCAGCCATGCCTTCTTCGTCCGGGTCGATGCCACAGCTATCAAGTAACCTCTTAGGTAATTTCTGAAAACAGTTGACATGATATATGATCATGTCACGTGCAATTATCAACAAAGCATACACTTCAAGACACATATATCATTGGATTCAACACTGAGCATATATATCATCACATCACTACACTATACGCCAAGCATCAAATTACTACAGTAATTAGGCATATCATTAGATTACTGCGTACACTAAGCATATCATCGCATATTACTACACTACATGCATGTCATAAAATTCTTCACTAAATGAATTCTAAACTAGGCCTCTCATCACAGTACTACAACATGCATATCATATGAACTACTACACTAACTAAGCATGCATATCATGTAATTACCACACTAAGTAACATACCATGATATGCCGTTTAACATTCGTCCTTGTGAGGCGGGTCACGAATGGCTTCCCTAGGTAGTCTTCACGTAGCGGAAGCATGTCCCAGAGGTTGCCGATTTCCTCGTCGCCCAGTCTGAGTCCTTGGGCATACAGGTATTCAGCAAGTGGGTTCTCATCATCATCTGAATCGTCATCATCTGAATCAGCATCATCTTCCTCCTCATGAACTTCATCCTCACTATCCGGAATCAAATTTAGATAGATAACAGAAATCCTGGGCCTATCTCTTCTGAAGGAGAAGCAGATCAATTCACCCCCACTAAGACGCATGCGGGCGATGAAACGATCCCAATCATCTCCTCCTATCTGGGTTATCTTTCGCCCCTTCTCGACCTGCATAGTGTATGGGCCCCCAAGAGCGTCGAAGGTCACGGTGTCTCCGATGAGCTCATTGAATGCCAATCTCACATTGCATGGTACGATCTGTGTAAGATAAAAACAAATAACAGACACAATACATTAGTGGAAATAGCAAAAAAATGAATGTACTGTCAGAAGGTTCATATAAATTGTTACCGCTGCAACAACAAAAGAAGGCTGGAAGTAGATGCTGAACAGCGTGGCAGTAGAAAGGCTGGTCCGGCACCGTGAGTTGCAGCGTCCACATGGTGCTTCCTCCATTCTACACAGAACATGTTGAACTCTAAGTTGAATTGTACATAGTACAATACAAAGATCATACATATAATAAATCATAGTGATAACCTATACTGTCAATGGCAATGCCCGTCTCATCTAAACCTGGGAATAGTTCGGCATCCAAACTAAAACCAGTCCAATCCACGGCACACATCAAAACTAATCTAGACCAAACCGAACTATACATGCTCGTCATCCAACCCAGTCCAAACCGTTTTCAACCTTTGGATTGAATCCAAAGGTTCAAACCGTGGACAAAGCCATATGCGAGGGCACGTCATGAATCTAGATCAGACATGACATCGAGAGATCCGACGAGCTCCGGCCGGCAACAGCCAATCGGCTCAGATCCGCCTCCGTAGGGAGACGCGGTTGGGGAAGGGAAGAAGAGGGGAGATCTCACGTACTTGCCGGAGTTGGCGGCGGCCGCGCACCGGCAGCGTAGAGAGGGGTCGTCGGGAGATGGCGGCGGCGGCGCTGGTCGAGAAGGGGAGAAAGAAAGATGTGGAGTGGTCGAGACGGGGAGAAAGAAAAATGTGGTACATGTGGTGGCGTGGTTGTGTGGATGACAAGGGGACCCACTTGTGAGACCGATAGCAATTGATGGCAACCGCAGGAGGTGCACGACCGCGTGCACGACCGCCACGTCCCCACGTGGAATGGGGACGGCCGGGTGGGTGTGTCAAGTCAAATCGGCACCCGCGGCTTCTCGGTAACTCCAACAGGCAGGAGCAGTGCATTTCTTCCCCAAATCGGGTAGAAAACCCTCGTCCTCTCCCGAACCTAACCACCCTCTCTTCCTTCCTGACCACCTCACCACCCTCTCCTCCTTCCTCACCACCCTCCTCCCTTCCTACGCCTCCCTCCTCCTGTCTTCGACCGACGATGAAACGCGGGCGTGAAGATGCGGCGGACGAGCCGGAGGCAACCATCGGAGCAGAGCAGTCTGCTGCCGTGGCTGCAGCCGTGGGTGGAGCGGCTGAGTCCGCCGTAGCGGTGAAAGCTGGCGGTGCAGCGACCGTTGTGCCTGCTCCCGCTGCCATCGCAGCCGTGGAGGCACCCGTCGGCGAGCAGAAGGTCGGGGATGATCTGGAGGAGGAGGAGATGAGAAGGCTTAAGCGCAAGGTGCATGACGAAATCGAAGAGCTCTACGAGGAGAACGCCATAAAGGAGTTCGACGTAGATTGCAGGAAGGGCAGCGACTTCGACGAGGATGCCATCGACGAGCTATCTGAGGTAGTACTCTGTTTTTTGCTCTGTTTTTTCATGACATTGGGGTTTTTCTTGTTAACTAGATGAGCATCAATTTCACTTGGGCGTGCTAGTTGTACATATGTAGGATTGTAGGGATTTAGCATAGATCTTCATTTGGATCTGGATTTTTAAATCTGATTCCAGCAGATACTCTGGTTTTTTCCATGGCATTGAGGTTTTTCTTGTTAACTAGATGAGGGATACATTAATTGAAAAAGTGGGTTAAACAATGGATATATGGCAGGATTCTTCATTGGCTTCCCCAGGACAGTGACAAAATGCTGCAGTTCCTGATTCATTTTTGTTTATGTAGATGAATTAATTTGCACACATGTTCATAGATGATCAGTTTGCACACATGTTCATAGATGCTCCATTTGCAAATTCTGTACAGATTTCCATTTTGCAAAGGAAGTGATTGCTCCCTTAATAATTATGGGCTGACACAAAATCAAAACATTTCATGTAGCCAATTTGCCCCAGTATATTATCTAGTGATCACAGCCACATCTCTCATCAATATGACCAGTGAGACACCCCATAGCTCCTTTACCAATTTCCTTCTGAAACTTATCAGGGTCTAACAATGTTGGAGAAGCATTATTGCCGCTGTCAGAAAGAATAATGGTTTCTTCATTCCAGAAGATAGAACAAACCCCCCTTGTGTGAAACATGGAGGAGTATAATGAAGCCATTTTTCTGATTCCAATCAGAATTACACCTGTAACAAGTATCAAATATCATTAAACCAAGCCAGTTCATGAAGTCTTTCATGTGTTAATTATGTACTACTTGTGCACTAATCTATAAATGCAACTATTCCACCGTCCATATTTATGCATGTCAATTTCTTTGGCTCAATTATGTATGTGCACATACGCCTTATTCCTAGCAAATAGATAGTTGCCATGTTACACATGTGTACTAATTCACTAATTCACAGGAGGATGACGACGACGTGGACTACGGCATGGACAGCAGGCACAGCAAGAGCCGCTACACCCTGAGGCATCTGATTTCTGGCAAGATCAAGTACCGTTTCTTTGGCAAGATTGGGTGCCCTTTCTGTTGCAAGGTGATCGGTGGCGGCATAGATGGCATGATCCAGCATGCCTTCAGCACTGGCAATGGACATGGTAAGAACCATAAGGCCAGTACTCTGGCTAAACATGCGGCCTACGCACGCTTCCTCGAGATTGTCAAAGTCAATGAGCCCTACAACCTCCATTGAAGAAGGGAGAGAAGTGATGTGCTGCTAGAGTGCTGCTGCTGCCCCAGGACCGCCGTGTCCTCTTATGTTATCTATGTTTCTTTGTTGTTCGACTCTAAAACTGATGTCCTATGGTGTGTCTGAACCTATGCCGTTTATCTTAAGAGTTTGCTGCTACTCTGGTTTAGTGTTCCAAGTTGTTAATACTATTTTGGTGATGCATGATAAGCCTTGTACAATGCTTGATGCGTACGGTGGTGCTTAGAAAAATAAACAGGGTTTTTCTGAAGCACTGGTGCCTATTTCTACAGGAGAGACGCCTAGTTATGCGTCTACCCTGTACAAATAAGCACCTGTGCTTAAGAAAAGCCTGGTTTATGACTATGGTAGTTATAGCTTGGCATGATTATGTTTAGTGTATAACTCAGCATGATTATAGCTTCACAAAATTAAACCATGCAAATGATTGCCGATTCCACCTATTGCCAAATCAAGCTTTGTACTGATGATGCATTAGATATTGCTATAAGTAGAGGATGCTCATGATTGCCAAAAGTACCTATTTCCACTTTCTGATAAGAACTAAACGTGTATGAAATGATGCTAAAAGTAGAGCATGAGCATGAGCATTTATCAATTGATGATCAATTGATGCTACCTATTTGTGTTTGAATGGGCTCAATAAAGCTGGTGCTGGTTTATGCTCTCTGCGTGACCGTGATGGTAACGAAGGCACTTGCTTGGCTATGGTCTTGCTGTCAAATTTAAGTTTCAGTTCTTTAAGACTCTTTGTTTTTGCTGCTTCCTCGGGATTGACTAGCTTTCTCGGGCGTCCACGTGCTCTCTTCCTTTTTGGGGAGTTGGGTGCACCACTATTGGGGGAGTTGGGTGCACCGGTATCCTTCTGGGAGTTGGATGTGTCGGGTTCGTTGGAACCATCAGGATTGTTTACTAATTGCACGTCGTCTTCTGAACCATCAGGTAGAACTGCTTGCTGGGCATCGTACACCTCCTTCTGTATAAGAGAGAGTGCTGCGTTAGTTCTAATCATGAGACTTATGAAAATGATTTGATGTAGCACTAACCGTTATGGGGAACTTATATGATTCAAGACGAAGCGCGTTGCAATTTGAATGCAGTAAGGCTGTACATATTTTCCACCTGAAAATATCTATCCTTGCCTATATTTGATAACCGACACTTATGTCAGCATAGCTTTCAAGCTAAACAAAGTACAAATGTTAATTAGGCATTCAATTACCTGGTTGAAAATATCGGTCATTTCATCCCCGTTCCATGACAACATGTACTGCAGTGTCCAAACCGCACAGGAAGTCCTGCGATGTTTAGTTAAAGATCAGTAATGTTATTCGTGTAGGCAAATAATAATTTATGAGGCCATGCCTACCCATCGGTCTGTTGTGGTATGTTCTCATAGCGTTTTTTGGTCCATTCGGCAAAATTGATGTTCTTAGCTGGTGATATCAACCCATTCTTGACAGCTTCGTCGATGCAGAACTGAATCGAGTCCACCTAGGGTACGACGAGTTATACATAGGGTTACGGTACTTTGGGAGCTCATGTGCCATGCGGATCAAAAGAGGCAGCAAGAGAACACTTACAAGAGAATCTTCCTTGGTCTTGTCGCAATGATAATTCATGGAGTTGAGAGTCTGAATTTCTTTTTTGTCAAAATTAAACATCATTAGCATCCAATGGTTTTGGTGTACATTCAGTGGGACATGCACCTGCAGTAAAATTTGGGTTGGGTTGAGAACTGAAATTTGTCGTGTACAGTGTGTACATAAACTATGAAACTGAGGAAAACATGTACCTTTCGGCGCCCTACAAATTTTTCTGCTACACGAGCTAACCATGAGGCTGCACGTCCAACAGGAACCACCCCCTTCATTTGTAACAGCTTTTCGGTTTCTTCAGGGGATATGATTGAGGTAGTATCATTCTCAATTTGGCTAATGCGAGCATATGCCATAATAACCTGCCAAATTTTCAATCATACAATAATAAGAAAGTTGTTGCAGTAATGATGTAGACTAGAGTATAATGGGCTTACATCACCATAAATGTATTCCTCGTCCAAATTTCGCTTCAGTTTTTCTGCTGTGAGGGTAATGTCTCCGATTCTAGCTATTTCAACAGGGTCGTATGTTCCGCGGATGTAAACGGCTGTCTCTATGTCCTCATCCGTGAACTTGTAATCATTACCAAAGACAGGCTTCATCGGAGTTAATTCTGGATTCTCATTGTTTTCCGTCACATGTCTTGCACTTGGTGTAGTCGAAGTCCCTGCCGTGAATTGGATAGCCCTAGGAGTTCCTGTCAGTGATGAATTGCACACATTGACTTGATCCTACAAAGAACAAAGGTAGTTCATCATTAGTTTGTTACTTTTAGATATTAACGTGTTGGGCCATAAAGATCACCTGCACGCCTCCTTTCTGTGACACTGATTGTCGGTTGCTTCTAAATTCGTATTTTAATTCCTGTAACAATGCAAACAATAATGAACATGAAGGAACATATTCATACAAAATACAAAATGCACAGTATGACATACATGTAGTTCCCTCCTTAAGTCTTTAATTTCGTCCTCGGCCTTCGACAACCTAGGATTAGTGCCAGTTTTAGTCTTCATGTCGATCAAGTCTTCAGCTAGCGTCTGGTATTTGACATCAAATCTGTGCTCAATTTCCATTAACTTCCTGCCTACCTTCTTTTCATGATCAGCTAAGCGTGCATTCATGGCTTCAACTACCATGTCAATCTGTGTAAACCAAATAAAACCCCGTTGATAACAATAGCTAAATGAATGAGGTTCCATGACACCTATTTGTGATATTGCAAAAACAAATAGTCTTTGGAGTACATACTTGCTGGCTACTAAATTGCTGTCCTTGTGATGGTGCTCGATACGAATCATGTTGATGCACATGTTCATCATTTTTTCTTGGAAAATTATTAGAATTCTCAGACGGTCGTTGAGGAGCACAAATTTCCATGACAGCCTTTTTTTATAAAATATAATGAACCATTAGTACCAAATAAAAAATCGGATATAGAAAGTTCAATTGTAGATAGGTACCAGCCCGTTATGAAGACCTCCTTTGTCGTAAGCATCGCTTCTTAAAGTAGCCGTCGTTTCGTCCCATCGTGCGATCAATGGTGGGGGTCTAGAAGCATACATCAATCGGCCACTACGCACGTGCTCCCAGTACCAATACTACACAATAAATTAGTTCATCACCATACAGATATGCAACAGAACAATAATTAAAGGACATTAAGTAGTGATCTAGCACTAACCTGGAGCAGAATTAGATTTCCTTGTAGATTTACGTGATCTCGAGTTCTAAACTTGTGAACGGACTTGAAGAAGTGATTAAGTGTGAAACATCCCCAGTTAAATTTCCGAAGGTTTTGAAGATCTGTAACAAGGTTGAGATATTTCGAGTCCACATACTGTTGTGCTGTTGGTGCTAGTACAGTACCAATTGCGTACAGAATGAACCGTCTCAGGAAATCGCCGTCTGGGGCTTTGGAAGCTCGGATCGCCGTTTCAAGGTCAGAAATCAAAATTTGCCCATTGTTTGCATAGGCGGTAAACAATTCTGTGTCGGTTTGCATTTCCAGATGTGGCTCTATATCCTCCCCTTCTATCGGAATGCCAAATATACACTGCACGTCCTCTTTTGTTATAGGAATTGGCGTTTTTCCGATGGTAATGGATTGGGTGTCCATATCTATGCTCTTGGCTAGTCTAACCAACATTATGCGCCGTAGAGTCACTTCATGCATCTGGGTTAGACCGCCAAGACTGGTTTCTGATATGATGTACTTTTTGTGGTCTGGTGACAACAGTTTCATGGTTTTTCCGAACCTTGTCTGTGAGCATACTAACTTCATATGACCATGCTTTTCGCCGAGTTCCTGTTACATGCCATTAAATTATACTGAGTACACATGAATTATGTGTACGAAACGATTGTACACAAACAGTCAATTACTTACCGCATCGGTAATTTCGGAGATGGGCTTTTCTCCATTATGAAGGTTCGTATCTGAAACTGACATTGCTGGCTCCTATGCAATGATAAAATCCGGCTCAATTAATCTGAACAAAATTGGAAAATGTATAACAAAATTAGCAGCGAATTAATTTTAACAAAATTAACTGGGTCATTTAACATATGATCCACTTATGGGTTTAAGCAGAGAACCTATTTGGGTGCAAAACCTATGAGGGTTCAACTACTAAAGGAGCGGCCGACAACGATTATAAAGAGTTACGATCAGGTAATACCTTCTCTCGGAGACGGTGCCGCCGAGTAGATGGCGGCGGTTAGTGCGTCGCAAACTATAAGTGCCGGTATAGCGCGGTCGACGGCGCAAAGGAAAAACGGCGCGTTCACGCGAGGAGGAGGCGGCGAGAAGAACACTGACGTCCGACCCCTCAGATCACGTTGGCGGTGGGCGGCGAGTGGTGGCCGCCGACTCCTGTATTCCGTGGGCGACCGGCGTCTCCGATCTGATCTTGCAGCGGTCGTGGGAGGTGCGGACGGCCCGGGTGGTTAGAATGCGGAGCTGTAATCGCGGGATTTAGGGAGGGGTGGGCCGCGTGAGTTATGTGAGATTTGGATAAATGATATAAAAAAATAAGAAAATCTTGTCAACTCGTTTAGGGGTTTAGGGGTTTAGGGTTATTAGGGTTTAGGGGTTTAGGGTTTAGGGTTTAGTGGGGGGGTTAGGGTTATCAGGGTTCAGGGTTTAGTGGGGGGGGGTAGGGTTATCAGGGTTTAGGGTTTAGTGTTGACATGCAAGCCCGGAAATGCGTGTGTCAGAGATCGTACTTGCGTGTACATGTACTAATGATCCCAAACTTTCTTAATGGCATCCCATGACCACATAGAGAATGCATGCATAATGGTTTCCATGTGGGGAAAAACTTTGAATGTTGTTACGGTTTAGTGGGGGGGGGGGTAGGGTTATCAGGGTTTAGGGTTTAAGGGTTTTAGGGTCGACGGAACTATGTTTGTCTTACAGTGGACGTAGCACACACATCGGACATTGGTCAAGCGTTCGTCTACAATGGATTCCCTCCGGTAGCATCGATCCGGTCCGTTGACTGGCTCGGCCGACAAACTTCGTCCCACATAGAGCATGCATCCATCCACTGGACCGGATCGATGTTGGGTTGGTTTCATACAGGTGAGGAACCCAGCTAGTGCTTTTGGGGTGTTGACATGCTAGGCCGGAAATGCGCGTGTCAGAAATCGTACTTGCGTGTATAATCCCAAACTTTCTTCATGGCATCCCATGACCCCATAGAGAATGCATGCATAATGGTTTCCATGTGGGGCAAAATTTTGAATGTTTTTACGGTTTAGTGGGGGGGGGTTAGGGTTATCAGTGTTTACGATTTTAGGGTTGACGGAACTATGTTTGTCTTACAGTGGACCTATCACACACACCGGACATAGGTCGAGCGTTGGTCTACAATGGAATCCCTCCGGTAGCATCGATCTGGCCCGTCGACTGGCTCGACTGACATACTTCGTGCCACATAGAGCATGCATCCATCCACTGAACCGGATCGATGTTGGGTTGGTTTACATGTACATGTACAGGGACCGGAAATGCGCGTGTCAGAGATCGTACTTGCGTGTACATGTACTAATGATCCCAAACTTTCATCATGGCATCCCATGACCCCATAGAGAATTCATGCATAATGGTTTCCATGTGGGGCAAAATTTTGAATGTTTTTACGGTTTTGTGTGTCTGTGTGGTGGGGGGGTGGTTAGGGTTCAGGGTACATGCCACATTGTTCACATTGTCCAATTAACATTTTGTATAGATTTTTTGGGTAAAAAATGAACGAAATGATGCAACTAATCTGAACGTAACGTTTGGCATGTATCAAACCAAGTAGCCACTATTCCTAAAAAAACCAGTTAGCCACTAATTGCGCCAAACATATCACGTAATAAATGGGTTGACAATTATTTCTTGAAATTCGTGGAAGGAATTTATTGCTCTTCCTTTTTTAGAGAACAATAAGTTACAAATTTTATTTTGGAAACAAGAAATCAGTTTTCAATTTTATTTGTCCTTTCCAATAGATTTCAAATGAGCTTTTCCTTGGTCTGGTCATACAAGGCATTAAGCACACATGACATTGCTTATACAGAAGCTGACTAAAATAATTTGTTAACAACTACTAACGACTGATGATCAACAAGTAAACAAATCCCACAACAATTATTGAAAAATAAAATCCCGCGGCCATCTGATTTGCGTGCTTCTTCAGATCGATCAAGTGCCTTAAGTTCTTGTTGATCTTCTTCAATTCCACCTTGAGTTCTGCATCCGCCACCATCGGAGGAACATTGGCATAGCCCTTATTATCCACCGCCGATGGCAGATCTACCTCTAGGGTTGCCCCGTGCCTCAAATCAATGAAGCCATCCGTTTGAAGCCTCTCAACGTATTCATCCAGCCACTCAAAATGCTTGCATGTTTTCAGGTTCTGAAAAAGGGAAGGGAAACCCTAAATACCATTCCGAGGAAATATAAATAAATCTGGGGTCAGAATTCATAGCAAAAAGACACAACAGAACATAGATTTAACCTTCCCCGCTTCTGGTTTGCTCTCGCATTTCACAAATTCCCGCCCATGGTTTCCATTCTTCTCCGATATGGTTGTCAAACGCTTCATAGGCGCGATGCATGGGCAGTCGGGGCATCTGGTCATCGGTAGTGAACCATACCGCGGCCATGATGACGGAGAGGCCGAACTGGACATGGACATCTCTCGTCTCTCACCGTCCGGCGGCGATGGCAGGCTTCGTCGCCGGAGAAGAATAACAATTTGGTGGGGCAAGGGAAAGGGAGGCAATGGTGGGCCGCGGGTTGGCACGGGCACGGCGATGGCTCGGGCTTGTGTGATATGTGGTTGGACCCGCGGTCAGTGCACATGTTTTGGAAGCCCCCAAAAGATCGTGCTCCTTAAAAAAATGCATCAAAGCGCATTACTTCAAAATAACTAATTATCCCTACAATCACGGATATATACCTTCGCATTCTACCGCATATCAACCCTATCCTAACCACCCCCATCTACCTTGTTTCTCCTCACATAGCCATCGCCGGGATCGCGCCATCGCTTCTGAAGCGACCACGCCGACGCCGGATTAAAAAGGTCTCCTCCACGGCTCCTCCCATCTTCGATTGCAGTGCTGATTATTTTTTCCATTGATTCGACCAAGAAGTCATTTCCGAAGAGATTAGAAAATACAGCCTTTGCCATAGTTGAGTAGTTCTAGTGTAATTGGAGTACATGATGTCATGCAAGAGCTTTTTGATTGATAGTTTGTAGTAGTTGTTCGTACGAACTGGTTATGAATATATTTTCTCGGTGGTATTGTTAGGAATTAGTTGGATGAGGTTGTGGATACAATTTTCATACTATGGGTATATGTGTTGTTGTAGGGACCATGGTCTCAGAGGCGCATAACAACCATGTGGAGTACGACAAGTCTTTGCATGAAGCGCGCCGGGAGATCGACTTGAAGGTGCAAAAGGATCGCGCTGAGGTAGATAAGAAACTCAAAAAAGAACGTTCATACGTGGACAGGATGATAAAGGAGGAGCGTGAGGAGTTTTCCCGTAAGATGGCGAAGATGCGTCTTGAGATTGAAGAAAATTATAAGCGGGACTGTGAGGACATGGAAAAAAAGTTTTTCCTTGGCTACAAGGAAATGCATCAAATGTTGCAGAAGGACCGGAAGCTTGTGGACAGTATTATACAGACAGAGCGAGTCAGGATGGATGCCTATGTGTTGCAGGCACGTTCGGATATGGACAGCAAGCTGCTACAGGAGCGGTCGGACATGGATTATAAGGCCATGCTGGAGAAGGTCCGTTTGGAAGGACATATGTTAGAAGCCCGTGCGATCTCACGGCCACCCCGACAACATGTCTTCAATTTTTCTCCCCCTGTAAGTATTTCGCACCGATTGTATATATTAAGGACCTTAGTATTCTATGATACAAACATCTTCAATTTGTGGCAACCTTATGTCGGCGATTGTATGTAGGCTAAGCATCATGAGACGGCACAGTCGCCATCCACTCGAGAAAGTGCGATAGAGTCACCCGTTCAATGCCACATCACTCCACCCCAACAACATATCTTCAATTCTCCCCTTGTAAGTACCTCCCAACGATGCCATACCCAAGATATGGTATGACCTTTTAAAATTTGTGTGTAAACCCACTGTCGACGTTTCATACGCAGGATAAGAAACGTGGGATGGCAGAGTCCCCAGTCACACCACATGAAGGATACATTCCACATAACAAGGTGAGAAGGTTTGAGATGGCAGATACTTTTGGTTGCAAACTGGGAGCAGAACTGTACTACTTCTTACCCGGGTCTGCGTGGAAGCTGCCAGAAGGAATGTTCTTGATTGCAGGACCAGATGATGTAGAAAAAATGCTTTCTGATCTGAATGGCAGCAAGAAATGTCACCTGTACATTGTGTACAATAGAACTACGGGTCCTCATCCCGAGCATGACTTTGATCTAGAGGTTCAAATTTTACATGTTACATGCATCTAGTTTATGGCTACGTCATTTTTAAGTTCTTCCTAATACAATTCCTATGGTTTTCTACAGGAAGTGAGAATCCAAGAAATGGAGGGTCTTGCTAGAGAGTTGGCGGAGAAAGATCAAGAACAACTTCAGTTGTATGGTTACATTGATGTTAAAGAGAAAAAGATTGAAGCACATGGGTCGTCGCCAAGCCCGACGCAATCTCCAACGTCGCAACGCAAGAGGTCACTGGATTTTGGCAGTGCAGAAGACCATATGGAGTAGGCTCAATTGTTTTTCAACCAGTTTAAGCTTCAAACCAGGATTATTTGTTGCAAAAAACCATTTTTTTTCTGTTTCACACTATGTTCGCAATTATGGTACAATTTATTCATGAGACAGTTCTTTGAACAACAATGCATGTGTTTTATGATCAATCATACAGTTGTTTCTGAGTTGTTTGTGAGATGGCATTGCATCTAAAGAAGTTTCCATCTATAAAACTTGTAAAAAATCATTTATGTTGTCTTTGTTGAAACTGTTTTTTCGTGCCTTTCATCTACACGTGTAATCATTATAGCCTACAAAACCATACAACGTCGCAAAACAATTTCCAGTTTGCATGGATGCTTGTCATGTTGGTACAAGGGTTTCAAAAAAAATTTGGGTCCATTTCAAGCATGCCGAAAAAATCCGTCTTCCCAGACGGAACACCAATTTTTTCCATCAAGCACGCAAGCACACCCCCGTGGGCCGCGTGAAATCTGAGCTAACCCCAAAACTTGCTGGTTTTGACGTCAATTAAGATAGAAATATCAAGGGAAGAAGATAGAAATATCAAGGGAACAAGATAGAAATAGCAAGCAAAACACAGATAACCAACGTCGGCCACCCGCGCTCGCATGCATGCACGTCCGCCACCCGCGCTCGCATGCATGCACGTCCGCCACCCGCGCATGCAAACCCACGTCGCCGCCCTTCCCATGCATGCAGGCCTCAGGCGCAGACAACGAGATGGCCCAACGGTCCATCCAGCGACCCAGTGGGTGAGGCTGGCGTGGGACGGCCCGCCCGAATTAGGCCCAAGCGAGCTTCGCGCCGGGCACATCCCAGGGGTGCAGGGAGTTTAGTCCCACCTCGCCGAGCGAGGGGAGCTAGCACCGGTTTATATAGCGCGCTGAGCTTTCCCTCTCAAGTTCCTTTCTAAAGCGGGCAGCACATTGCCTAACCGTCTCCGTCCCTGCCCCGTGGGGCCTACTTGCTACCTGTTTTCACAATCTGGCGG
Source organism: Triticum aestivum (assembly GCF_018294505.1). Taxonomy (NCBI): domain Eukaryota; kingdom Viridiplantae; phylum Streptophyta; class Magnoliopsida; order Poales; family Poaceae; genus Triticum; species Triticum aestivum. The sequence continues at coordinate 57,453,202 of NC_057802.1, forward strand.
GCCTCTGCATCCTGGCCCAATAAATGATTCGGTTACTAGTCGTATGCAGGCCATTGAATTGTGAAAGCGGGCAAGTAGGCGGGCTTTTTTTGCACCGGCCCGATTACTTTTGTACACTGGGGGTATACATGTATTGTACGTGGGCGATTCGTTTTCCCTTGTCACGTGCGGCGGTCGTGGGCGTGGGCGGCGGCGGTCGAGGGCTAGCCACGCGGCCACGCGGCGCACGAAAACTTCCAAAAACGTCACATCCTATAAAGAGGGAGGGGAACCACCACCGGCCGCATCTCCCCCACCTTTTCCCCCAAATCAGCTCACCCCCTCTCTCCTTGCCGCATCGTCTCCCCCTCGTCTCCATCGCCCCGCCACTGCACCTACTCGCTCAACTCCACCGCCTCCCTCTCTCCGGTGGGTTCTCTTAGGCTTCGATGGCGCAAGGTGGTGGCGCTGACGCCACTGCGCACGGAGTTGCGGTCGAGGCCGCGAACACCGCGGTAGATGCCGTCCAAGAAGTGGCCGCCGTCGGCGGTGCGGGAGATGCTGCACCCGCAGTCGCTGGATCGGTCGCTGCGGCGGCGGATCTGGTGGAGCAGGGGGTGGTGGACTCGGACTCCGTCGTACCGGACCTGGTGGTGACGGCGTCTGGCGGCGCACTGGATGCAGGTGCGGCGGCGAGCGACAAGCAGGTGGTGGATGTGGTAATCCTTCTCGTTCCCCTCCTCTCTTAGTTGTAGTTGTTAAGCAGAAGATTTAGTAGATAGGGTTTTTTATTGTAGATTTGTGATTGAATGCGGCACCCCCTGTTGCTTGTTAGGGTTTGTTGATTGAATGGGGAACCCCATTTGAGAGTTAGGATTTTTTGTAGTTGATTCGTGGTTGAATGCTAGAGAGATCATAATGAGAGTTAGGTTTTTTATATTAGTATCTGGATTGCCTCATGTGCTCAGATTTTGTTATATGCTGTATATGTTGTTAGATTTGTTTTGCATATTCCCTCAGTGGGCAACGGCAGGGGCTGAGCCGCCACCCAGTGTATCTATTAAAGTTGATATTGTACAAATGAGGTTAAAATCCTACTTTGTTCATTTGATGTACCACTATGTACATTACATGAGCCAGATGAAGTAAATGCAATTACTTGTTGTCAACCAATGTACTACCTCCATTAATTGGCAGACCTGAGCACTCACAAAATTATTGTTGGTGCCCAGTCTGGCATTACAGTTTGAAGGACCACAGTCAGCATGATCTAAAATTTTAGTTTGACCAAGCTATCATTGTAGAATGCTTGACCTTTGGATAATTTTAGGTCAAAGTAACATTTTAGGTTATTAGAAGCACATTGCACATTGCTTGACCTTTGTATACTATGTTATATGTAGTTAGTACTATAATTGAATTAATTACTTGTATTGCAGAATGAGGAAGCTGCTGGCAACAAGAGGAAGCTGGACATCGCTGGGTTCGACGACCCGTCTGAGTCTGACGACGACGAGGAGGTAACCCCAAGTTGTTTTTGGTCTGTTTATTAATCTGTGTGAGATGTTTGTTGATGATGCCCTATATGAATGCCTCTAAATTAGAATGTTATATAGTTTATTCATTGATATCATAAAGTTGTGTTGTTTGGTCATTAATTAGCTCTAAATGGCATATTTGTGGTCTTTGATCATGAAACCTTATCTGAATGCACATAAATGGAAATATTGTGTTGTTTGTCCATTGAATTATTCTAAAATGGAAAGTTTTGTTGTACTTTCAATTAATTCCTCTAAAAGTTGTGTTGTTTGTGCATTAATTAGCTGTAAATGGGATATGTGTGATGTTTTTTCATGAAACCATATATGAATGCATATAAATGGAACTATTCTGTTGTTTGTCCATTAAAATCTTCTAAATGGAACTATTCTGTTGTTTGTGCATTAATTAGCTGTAAATGGGCTATTATGTTTGTTTGTTCATTAACGGGCAAGTAAATGGCAATTGTTTGATGTTTGTTAATTACATTACTCTAAATGGGAAGTATGTATTTATGCAAATCATTTGTATGTGCAGTACAACTCTGGAGATGAGGTGGAAGAGTGCAACCACAAGTCCTTCATTGAGCATGAAGCCAACAAGATCAGGGAGAAGGGGAAGGCGGTGTACTACAAGTGGGGCAAGTTCAGGTGCCCATACTGCACCACTAAGCCAATTCCCAAGGATGGGCTGTATGAGCACCTTATGTCGCATGCACGCGCTGTAGCGACGAGTGGGAACGACGTGAAGATCAGGGCAGAGCATGCAGCCCTCCTAAAGGCTATGGGTCCCATCTAGTCACCCTCTGTGAAGCTGGTAGTGCTACTCATCATCAATATAGTTGATGATATTTAACTTTTGCGCTAGTATGGTTGTGAACTGTGAATCTGGAAGGTGGAAGTGTTTGTGAACTGTTAAGTAGTATGGCAGACTCTTAAGTAGTATGGCAGACTCTTAAGTATGGCAGAGACTTAATTAATCTAGTATGTCTCTGAAGTATATCAACTGTCTAGATGCAGGTCAGCTATGCTTTGTTGCAGTGTTTATATTCTGATGCTGCAATGATCACAGTAGGTGCTTCAATGTTGCTTGACTGATGAGACATGCTGCATACAGTGGGCATGTGCTTGGTAATGGTGTGTGCAAATAACAAGCCTTATCTACATAGGATAGATAGTAAAACACATTGACTTGAGGTTTTCATAAGTTAGCATGATCGAATCTTCCATTACAAATATATTATTAAATTTAGAAAATGTTGAAAATCATTTTTTGTCAATTTTCTTAAGTTAGCATGATTGAATATTTCTTTCAAAAATAACCTAGCATTGTAAAATAATTTTTTTCAAAAATTTCTTTCATAGACATGTTTGGCACATGTGTGTCACCATGTACAGGAAAATTGGGGTGATTTGGAGGTGGTGGAAAAATTCACCTTTTTTCAAAAACTGGCTTAAGTTAGACCAAATGGTCCCTCCGGAATGCGGGCATTTTTTCGGCCACCTCCAAATCACCTCAATTTTGGCACACATGATCTCTTGCACAAACAATGCTAGGTTTCCAAGGTTTTGCATTTTTTTTGAATTTTTTTAAATTTATAATGCCCTCTAGACTGACTGCTGAAAACATCGGTCTATGCCTCAAGGGGGCATTGTAAAATACTTTTTTCCAAAAATTTCTTTCATAGACATGTTTGGCACATGTGTGTCACCATGTACAAGAAAATTTGGGTGATTTGGAGGTGGTGGAAAAATTCACCTTTTTTAAAAAACTGGCTTAAGTTAAAAGACCAAATGGTCCCTCCGGAATGAGGGCATTTTTTCGACCACCTCCAAATCACCTCAATTTTCGCACACATGATCTCTTGCACAAACAATGCTAGGTTTCCAAGGTTTTGTATTTTTTTGAATTTTTTTGAATTTATAATGCCCTCTAGACTGACTGCTGAAAACATTGGTCTATGCCTCAAGGGGGCATTGTAAAATAATTTTTTCCAAAAATTTCTTTCATAGACATGTTTGGCACATGTGTGTCACCATGTACAAGAAAATTTGGGTGATTTGGGTGATTTGGAGGAGGTGGTGGGCAATGTCAGTTCGAAAACTCTAGAGATACTTCCTCAACCAATGATGCGACCCAGGGACCTTCATGCAAAAACTAGGCACCTGCATGCAAGAGTCGGGGACCTGCATGTGAATAGTGATTCATCAAGGCCTTGACAGCTGCTGGCACAACGGCTGCCGCCCGATTTGCATGCAGCGAAGATGAACGTGCATGGAGGTATCTCAAATATTTCCAAGCACACCCTACTGGGCCCCGCTTATTTAAAAAATACGTCAGTCATTAATGATCTATAAATGAAGAATATGCATGATGATTATGAATATGCGTGCAGAAATACATCACAAAAATTATTCTACTCGAAAATAACAAGTGCTCCATGCTAGCCCTTATTCCTGTTCGAAATACATCATCATTCTTAAAGTTGGACATCAAATGATACACACAGAAAATGAAAACGAAAGATGTCGAACTAATACAGTAACATGGCAGTACAACCGCACTTCACTAAATTACTGTCACGATGAAATAGAATGTAAAGACCACGTCACACAAAGCTGAATGGCACACGACTTTCTCTGGCTCATCGTCAGTTCATGCTGTATGTAGACATCACAGTTCAGCCTCGAGATCCTACACAGAAGAATAGAATAAATCACATGGACATCAATTATGAGTAAAACACATGCAAAAAATAAATATGAACATATTTCGTACCTCTAGCAATTTAGCGCATTTACGTCGATTGTGACCAGGATTCTTGCAATAGCCACACATATTCTGTGATCTTGACTTCTTTGTCTTTGCCTGCAGCCTTTTCTTCGGTGCACCTCGGCCTGGCACATGCACGGGATCCAGAACCTTATCAACTTTCTCCGAGTGCGGCATCAACGGGCCAAACCTAATGCTGTTATGCTGAGCATTAGTTGACTCCTTGCTGTCAGCTTGTTCAAAACTTGATTGCTTGCCATGATGTTGTGCTTCCAAAAGCATCTTTAGACGGTGATAGTCCTCATCAGAGTGGCATGCCTTGAAACTTGCGGCGTGACTACAATTCCGCAACTCGCGGTACCTCTGCAGGCTTACCGAATAGTCATACATCTGGTTTTTTCTGGTAGGTGCGTATGCACATTTTGCATTCATAGTCCACCTAGTGGGAACGCAACAACTGGGCAGAATTGTTTGTTTTAAAATCCCCAATATGTAAAAAATGTGGGAACATGGTGTGCCTGCGCATTCCAGCTTACGGCAAGAACAACTCACCCTGTGCAAAAGACCTCCTTGCTCTTCAATGCGCACTCCAAACTTTTTATCCATTCTTTCCTGCTTGGACACAACATAAGTGGAATCTTCTGATCCATCTAGTATCTCTCTCATCTGACATTTGCTGACAGCATCTATGCTCCATAAGACCATCTTAAAGACACTAGGTGTGAAAACTGTTGCGGCGTGTTTCTCAAGCGGCGAAGCATTTTCCTCTGTAAATGGAACGGACTGCAAGGCTTCGACGTCTTGGAGAGCTTCGTTAATCCGTCGCGACGCAAGGCAACGCTCATAGTGCTCTAGCATTTCAAACAACGACATCTTACCCTCAAGATGCGTATGTAGCACAGAGTTCAAGCTCTCACTCCTCTGATTGCTGCTCAATCCTAGGAAACAACGCCCCTCAAGATATGGAGCACACCACAACTTTCTCATCTGATACATCTGATGCAGCCAAGACTCCTCACTGGTTACTTTATTCCGTTGTAAGAATTGTATCCATTTTATCTCATGCTCTTCAATGAAAGAAGTATCATAAATGAAAGATCTGAATTCCTCCTTTACGTCGTCATCATGCAGATGGCGTACAATGTTCTGCTGAATGTGCCATATACATAGTCTATGGTTTGAGTCTGGCCAGACCACCCTGATTGCTCTCTGCATTGCAAGGTCCCCATCTGTGATCACAGATATCGGATGCTTCTGTGCCATGCAATCAGAAAAGGTCCGCAACATCCACTCGTATGCCTGGCTTGTTTCATGAGAAATTATACCACAGCCAAAAATAACAGTGCTGCGGTGGTGATTCAACCCCACAACGGCACGAATGGCAGATTGTATTTGTTGGTTCTGTATGTGCTATCGAAAACAATGACGTCTCCGAAAGCCTCGTAGTCAAGTCGCGATTGACTATCAGCCCAGAACAGTCCCTTCAGATGGCCATGCTCGTCTACCAAGTACTTGAAGAAAAAATCCACATCTCGCTCTCGCCTCGCCATCATGTGCATGATCACCGTATTAGCATCACCGGCACTGATTGTCTCCTGCTTATTAGCATGGCAGAAATTATAAATGTCCCTCTTTATGCATCCAACCTTATCAAATCCACCGTATTGAAAGCACAAAATATCCATAATACGGTATTTGCGGATCCCACATTTTTCCATGTCCGCAATGTCCGCTTTCTGCTCATCGCTAATTCGTCTGTGCGAACGCAGCAGACAAGAAAGATCCCGTGGGGCTAGAGGATGGCTGTGCTCATCGATGAAATCCTTGACAAACCACCGACCGGTTTCCTCCTGTCTCGTAATGACCAATTTAGCATTACACCCAACACGAGTTAAACTTCGTGGCCTCCTCTTTCTATCTTCCATCTTTCTTTTCATGTGCTTCTCTTCGCGAAACCCTTCACGACTACACACAATTTTCCTTAAAATTATGTATTTGTTGGATCCATCCCACTCAACGTAGCTTTTCCTCACACTAAAACCTTTTTCAAGAGCATATTTGTTGTAGAATTCATAGCCTTCAGCCTCACTATCAAACATCTTGCTGACAACATTTAGATACTCGAACATACTCTCATCACTTGCATACGCCATGTCTTCCTGCATATGACATGTGAGGGAAACCAATCATCAACATCTTTCTGTTTATCAATGTTGCAGGTGTAAAATAGCTCATAGGCAAAGACAAGTGCATGGAAAAGACTTTGCTCGTTTGACATGTGAGGGAAACCAATCATCAACGCCCAAGTTTAATTCCCCGCAAGATCGGACGGCTAATAAAAATCAGACGTGATCAGAGATGTAAGTACTGCTAAATTGAATTGCATGCACTAGGGAAACCTAAATCGATGATGACTAAACAAATCTAAGTAGGAAGTGCAGGCTACGAATCAAAGTAAGTTGAGATTCAGGCGATTCATACCTTAAGATGCAAGTCCGGAAGCGATGGGATCAGTGGGGGGCTTTCTCCTATACCGCCGCCGCCGTCGCCACCGACACTGCCGCCGCAGATGTCACGCCTTATTCTTCTTCCTGCCGCCGACCACGTCTTTTATAGTGAAGGGGACCAGGAGGAGGACGAGAACGACGCCGACGACGGTGAATTGGTTCCTCTCGCCGGGCTCGTCGGACAGAAGGAAGAGGACGAGAAGGAGGACTTGACCGAGCTACTAGATCTAGACGTGGTTCTGGTCGAGAAGGAGGACTTGACCGAGCTACTAGATCTAGACGTGGTTCTGGTCGTGGACGTGATCGGTTGAATTTTTTTTACCCTGGACCATTATGCCCTTCTCTGATTAAACTAATTAAGTTAATTCATTTTTAATCCCCCACCAGATCGGACGGCTAATAAAAATCGAAGGGGTAAGTACTTGAAAGTACTCCCAGTACCGCCCCAATCACCGTAAAAGGGCTCTTAAAAAAATTAGCTATAATATACAGGTACCAGTTCCTGAACTAAGAACATCTATGTACAGTAAGCATGAGAACTAGCAACAGCAGTGTATTTACATGAAGTGGACTTGAGGCTCGAGGAGTGCAACTAGTCGAGACACAATTGTATATTTGAATGACAAAACTCTTATAGTAGTGAAGGAGATTTGATTTGTAGTGCCTAGTTGATCATGTATGAAAAAAAAACTTAAGTTTTTGCTGGCAAGTACTATCCCAAATCCAATTAAAATGTGGGATGTGAACATGATAGGCAAAATTAGTTACTCCCTCCGTCTCATAATGTAAGATGTTTTTGTAAGTTAAACTAGCTTGCAAAAACGTCTTACATTATGGGACGGAGTAGTAGCATTTAAGGAGACATCTTGTCATGGAGGAAGACACAAATCAAATATGGTACGAAGCAATCTCATATTATTGCATCCTGAAATTTGTAGCGCTAGCTTACATGATATTGCTTGGGAGGAGTGGAACCCGCAGCTGCGAGTCTTTTGCCCTGATCTTCTTCCGCAGCTCCTTGAAAGATTCAGGTATGACATGGTACTCGTGGAACATGAGCCCTTTGGTCCACTCACGAGGGTGGCAGAAGGTGAGGAGATGATGGGCAATGGTGAAGGGGCGCACCGAGGGTCGGATCCTCTCCTTCCTGACGTGTATCTGGCATTGCGCCGCCAAATCCTCGGGCCAATTCCAACGGCCGGGCTCGGCGGCCGCCACGGAGCGCACCTGAAGATGGTAGAAGGGCGTGGAGAAGTAGACGGAGTTGCTGCTCAATGAAGGGAGGTCCCTGGCCGAGACGGACAGGCACCCGCCGTCGCCGAGAAACAGTGCACGGTCGCCGAGGCCTGCCACGGGCGTCAGCGTGCCATTGCTGTCGTCGTCGTCGTCGTTGAAGTCCACCGAGTAGATCGCGAAGGTCAACAGCTGCCGCTGAGTTGTGCTTGCCCGGACGATGACATGCCGGACGACGAGCAGCATCCGTCCGGCGGACTCGACGAGGTGGAGGGTGTCACGGTAGCGCTCAAAGCGCATGGCGCCCGGCGCCGTGGCGACCATGTTGTCGAGTGTTGGTCCGGGAGGGTACAGCTGCACGATCTCCGGTGCAGGGCCGAATCTGGGCCTATGCGGCCTGGTGTGGCGGCCAGGGGCCCATATCTAAAGGGGGCCCATAATTTTGTATACCCTTATATATATATATATATATATATATATATACACACACATACATATAAAAAAAATAGAAGCCTTGGCCAGGCCGGCCGGCCCAGCAGTCCAGCACGTAGGCGCTCGACGCCTCGATAGGAGCGGAGATTGCGACGGATCGCGAGTCGCGACGAGTCGACTCCTCGAGGCTGGACCGGTCCTCGTATCCAGAGTCCAGACTCCAGCGTCATCGGTCATCTTCGCCGAGTCGCCGATCGGCGATCGCCTCCAGCCTCCGAATCTCCGATCCAGGATTCGATCGCCAGGGCCTGCGCTTGCCTCTGGGCTCTGGCTCCTAAGTCCTATCGCCCCTGTCTCCGACACTCCGAGGCTCCGACGATCGCTCCGGTGTCTCCGAATCTCTGATCGCCCTTCTCTGGTATAGTTAATATGGGGCTTTTTTCCCTATCTTTTTTCTTTAGATGACGCGTATAATAGTAATAGGAGAGCTCAATGTTTAATTCTTTATGTAATGTTGTTGATTACTTCATAATTTTAGGTGATATGGCACCGAAACATAAATCCGGTTGTGCGAAAAGGAATAAAAGAAAAAGGGATCTTGCACTTGCTGAATCACAAAAAGGGGCTCTAAAAATGTATTTTCCGGCAACAAGTAGTGTTGATGTCAATAATGATAATCAAATTGAAGAATCTGAACATGATCAAGATGATGATCATAATTCAAATGTTGATCATGAGGTCAATGAACAGTCCTCGGGCCAGGGTAAGTAATTAAATACCTTCAATTTTTTGCAGAAGTAAGTTAGTAACTAATTATAATTTCTTAAATTTAAATGTAGATCTTGATGTTAATAAGGACAATACGGAGGAGGAAAATTTGCAGCCTTCACCCGATGCTCCGAATATTGATGAGCAGGTTGATTCTCTGTTATCTCTATACGATCCTAGAACATGGGATAATCTTGACAACAGCAAACGGGATATTCTAATTGAAAAGGGGCCTGTGAGAGAAATGGATCTGGTGTTCCCAAAGGATGATGAGGGTAGACATTTCTCATATTTTCACTACACCAGAAAGTTAGCTAATGAAGAGGTTATTCACAGAGAGTGGTTGGTTTACTCTAAAGAGGTTGACAAAGTTTATTGTTTTTGTTGCAAGTTATTCAAATCCAATCAGAACAGGTCATTGCTAGCATCTGATGGATTGAGGGACTGGAGGCGTATTAGTGCAAGACTCAAAGAACATGAGGTTAGTGTTGAACACTTTACCAACATGAATACATGGAATGAACTAAGGTTGAGGTTAAGCAGAAACAAAACAATTGATGATGAGATGCAGCAGAAGGTTGCAAAGGAAAAAGAGCGTTGGAGACAGGTATTGCTCAGGATAGTTTCTTTAGTGAAGTTTCTTGCAAAACGTAATTTGGGATTTCGAGGAACAAATGAGAAGCTGTTTGAACATAATAATGGCAATTTTTTGGGCTCAGTTGAAATGATTGCTGAATTTGATCCTGTGATGCAAGAACATATTAGGCGCATTCAAAACAAGGAAATACATCATCATTATCTTGGCCATGGTATTCAGGATGAGTTGATCTTACTTCTTGCTGATTCCGTCAAAAAGTTTATCTTAAAGACCATCAAGGATGCCAAGTATTTCTCTGTTATATTTGACTGTACTCCAGATGTGAGCCATGAAGAACAAATGACGCTAATTGTGCGTTGTGTGAATATGTCAAGTAACATTCCAAGAGTCGAGGAGTTTTTCCTAGAGTTTTTAAAGGTTCATGATACATCAGGATTAGGGCTTTTTAATGTGTTGATGGATACATTGGACTCTCTTGATCTGGACGTTGCTGATGTAAGAGGGCAAGGTTATGACAATGGTTCTAACATGAAGGGAAAAAATCAAGGTGTTCAGAATCGCTTGCTTGAAGTTAATCCCAAAGCATTATATATGCCATGTGCATGTCATAATTTGAATCTCACTCTTTGTGATATGGCAAAATCTTGCGAACATGCCATTTCATTCTTCGGTATTATCCAGCGTATATATGTACTGTTTGCACGTTCTACTAAAAGGTGGAAGATTTTGCTTGATAATGTTCCAGGTCTGACTCTCAAACCTTTGTCTGATACTCGTTGGGAGAGCCGAATAAAGAGTGTGCAACCTATAAGGTACCAAACTTCCCAAGTAAGATCAGCTTTGAAGGAGTTGGAGAAGACTGCTAGGGAGGATAATGATCCAGCTACAGTACGTGATGCTCAATCTTTGTTCAAAGCACTTGGGAAATTTGAGAATTTAGTTGGTATGATTATTTGGCATGACATACTATTTTCTATTAATATGGTGAGCAAAATGTTACAAGAAAAAATGGTGTGCATCGATGCTACTCTAAAACACATTGATGGGGTCAAGTCATATTTTCAGAAGTATAGAGATGAAGGCTTCAATTCTAGTATTGAAAGTGCCAAAGCCATTGCGTTGGATATGGGCATAGAGCCCCAATTTCGTACAAAACGTAAAAGTAAAAGGACGAAGCATTTTGATGAAATCAATGATGAAGATGAAGATCTACAACTGTCAGCTATTGAATCCTTCAGAGTTACATACTTTCTTGTCATTGTTGACACCGCAATTGCTTCATTGTCTAGTCGATTTGATCAGCTGAAGGCATTTGAAGATTTGTTTGGTTTCTTATTCAACTCAAATAATCTCAAGTCTTTGGATGAAAGTAGTCTACGCAAATCATGCACCACTTTTGCAAAAGCTTTTACTCATAATAAGTCGCGAGATGTTGATGATGATTTTTTCTCCGAGTTAAAAGTATTGCAACTAACCTTGCCAGATGCTTTGATGTCAGCACTTGAGATTCTTCAGTTTGTTACCGCTGCAAATTGCTATCCAAATGTATCAGTTGCCTATCGGATCCTCTTGACTATACCTGTGACTGTAGCCTCAGCTGAAAGAAGTTTCTCTAAACTGAAACTATTGAAGAATTGTTTGAGGTCAACTATGTTACAAGACAGATTGAATGGCTTGGCTACATGTTGCATTGAGAAGGATATCTTGGATAAAATTGATCTTGAGATTATAATCAATGATTTTGCATCTAGAAATGCCCGGAGAAGCTTTTTTATGAAGCATTGACGCATTATTGTCATTGGACTCATTGGAATTATTTTTATTTAAGGTAATCAAATTCGCGGCAAATACTACTTGTTATATTTTAAGACTACAATGTGTGGTTTGATGTTACGTTTATTATTTTATAAGCAAAACTACATACATATATGTTTATTTTTTAGATATGTGTACATATACATTAGACTTAGGGCCCATACCATTTACTTGGCCAAGGGCCCCGCCCAATATAGATCCGGGCCTGCTCCGGTGACGGCGGGTGGAAAGTGGTGGCGTACAGCCTCCCTTGGAAGAGCAAGGTGTTCCGGATAGTGAGCTTCGCGTGGCGGTGGAGCACCTCCCAGTGGTCCGAGCCGGTCTCAGCGGCGACCACCACATTTGCGTATGGAAACCGGACCACGGCCGCGATCGAGCTCGTTGACGGCTCCCTGCTGCTGCATACGGCAGCCTCCATGTCCCGGAGAGAGCCCATGTCGTCGACCTCCTGGTGGTACACGGTTGCGAGGGACGGGAAGTCGACGGCGACGAGCGTCAAGGGGTGGAGCACGCGGACGGCGGTGGTGCTCTTGCGCAGGAGGACGAGGAGACCGTCGCTGAAGCCGACGATCCGGTAGCCCCGCAGCCCCGGCAGGCGGACGCGGACGCGCCTGCCCGTGCGCGTGTGGAGCAGGGCGATCTCCCGCGCGTCCTCCGGGCGGACCGCGTCGCCGTCGCAGAGCGCCACCCAGTCCCGGGGCCAGAGGCGCGGGTCGTGCAGGGCCGGGTCGCGCTCGCGCGGCGTGGGCGTGCTGGCGCGCCAGCCGGAGCAGACGGCGCGGAAGAAGACGTAGTCCGCGGCGTCGAGGATCAGGTCGGCGACGAGGCCGAGTATGTCCGTGGGGAGAGACGCCCAGCCGCCGGTTGCCCGTTCCGGCCGGCGGCGCTGGCGCTGGCGGTCGCGGGCCAAGGCGGTGCCTTTGCGCTTTGACATCCTGCGAACCCGGCCGCACGGTCACAATTAAGTGCGAATGGTGTAATGGATTAAAGTGCATCCGTTTCTTTTTTAACACAGTACTGCATCCGTTAGTTAGTTTGCATGTCACCAAATGCGATCAATTTATTTCCTACCAACTCCTCCTATAAATCAGGGCGTATAAAATTGATTGGGCGCCATGCTTTGCGCTTTCATGCATGCGATTTGCATCCATGCAATTTGTTTCGAAAATTTATCTCGGAAACATCGGATATTTGACGTTCCCAGCGAACTTTTATCAGCCGTTAGATTGGATTCACGAAGCAGATGAACTAGCCACGTCAGATTTTCTTTCTCGTTTGCTGCAGAGTGAGTCCCCACGAACGAGGCAGTGCTCGAACTAGCTGTACCTCTTTCCTAATCTCCCTGTCATGTTCTTGAAACTTTGTATTTCCGTTCATTTGCAATGGAAAGGGGTCATGCCTGGTTAGAAAAAAAGGTCTCCACGAACAAGTAGAGTTGACAAAGTCGCGTCCTTATTCCTTTCCAATGTTTTCGAATTCTGCCATTTCCACTCGAGAGCGGCGAGCTGAGAGAGAGGGGCAACCGACCAAGGTTCTCTTAGGCCCTGTTTGGATTAGCGTTTTCTTCATAATACACCTGTAAAAGAAATACACGTCTCCACCGGCCGGTTGCAGCTGAAAAACAGTCATGCCCAGTAAAATACACTTGTAAATCTTACACCTCTATATTGAATTACACCTATACCAAGCGCGCCCTTAGCCGTCTTCCTTCGTGCGTCGTTGGAGGTGAGCGCTCACCGGCAAGTTCATGTAGGGTGGACAATGTGGTGTGTGGCGAGCGAAAGATTTCGAGCAACCATGCCCACTCCTTCGCTGGCAGACTGCACTGAGGGATGTCGAGGTGGTGCGGGGAGTCGCACGAGCTCGCGGCGATGTGTCATGCCCGCTCCCCCTCGCCGGCGTCCATTCATGAGGCGGGTGGTCATAGGAACAGCACGCGCTGCTCCGATGCGGAGGCAACGACGTGCGTGGGAGGCGCTGCTGGCCATCGGGTGCGCCTCCACGGCTACCACGACACGGCTGCGCCCATCTTTGTCTCCATCGATGTTCGCAGGGACCGCTGATAATCCGCGGGTGCAATGAATCATCGTAGCACTTCCCAAAGATAGAAGTGGTAAGTATGAAGTGTCGAACCCATAAGAAGCTAAAGGTAAGATAAATATTATCTCAGGTCCTATGTTTCAACTTTATGAGCGTTTGCTTTTATCTAGAAACAAGAAGTAAAATTAAGAAGTGGGTATAAAAGCATCTCCAGCCGTTCGGCACCCCAGGGGCTTGAAATAGCGCCGCCTGGGGGCGCACCGGCGTTATTTTCACCATGGGGGCGGTCAGGTTCCCACTCGCTGCCCCAAGTCGGCCTCCACACGACCTTTTTTCAAAAAAAGTTCGGCTAAAATTTAAAGAATTTGGATGAAATTCATTCATATTTGATAATTTAGAAGACATAACTTAAAACCTAAAACTACATCGCCGTCCCGAGCCTTCTACATGCTGAGGAGCTTGTAGAAGGTCGTGTTGTCGCCCTCGTCGTCGCCGTCGTCGTCGCCCTGCACGACGCCGTCCTTGCTGCAGCCCTGCCCTGGGTTGCCTTGGCGGACGGGGTTGGTGGGCGGCGGTGCCTCGTCGTCGTTGTCCTCGAGTACTATGACGCCGGCCTCGTCACGGCCGCGGCGCCGAGCAGCGATCTCCTCGAGGGCGCGGCACTAGCGCTCCAGCTCCAGCTGGACGTAGTGGTCCCGCGCCCATTTGAGGGCGGCCTCCTCGTCGGCGGCCATGTCATCGTATTCCTTCTTGACGGCGACGAGCCCCGGCTCGGCCTTCACGACAATGAGCCCCGGTTTAGGCTTCGGCTTGACGAGGCGGGAGGAGGGAGGAGAGGGGCCACCGCGGGTGCGCCGCCCGAGCGGCATCTTCACGGGCTCGGCCTTGACCGGGGCGAGCGCCGGCGACCCGGAGTAGCGGGAGGAGAGGAGGAGGAACTGCCCGCCATGCGCCTCGGTAGCCAAGAAGAGCTGCCGCTCCGGCGGGGGACCGGGGCCGGGGCCGCCGGGTACTGATACGTCTCCGTCGTATCTACTTTTCCAAACACTTTTGCCCTTGTTTTGGACTCTAACTTGCATGATTTGAATGGACTAACCCGGACTGACGCTGTTTTCAGCAGAATTGCCATGGTGTTATTTATGTGCAGAAACAAAAGTTCTCGGAATGACCTGACACTCCACGGAACGCCTATTTGGAAATAATAAAAAATCCTTGCAAAAGATGAAGACCAGGGGGCCCACACCCTGTCCACGAGGGTGGAGGGCGCGCCTGCCCCCCTAGGGCGCGCCCCATACCTCGTGGGCCCCCTGGAGCTCCTCCGACCTCAACTCCAACTCTATATTTGCTTTCGGGGAGAAAAAAATCAGAGAGAAGGATTCATCGCGTTTTACGATACGGAGCCGCCGCCAAGCCCTAAAACCTCTCGGGAGGGCTGATCTGGAGTCCGTTCGGGGCTGCGGAGAGGGGGATTCATCGCCGTCGTCATCATCAACTATCCTCCATCACCACTTTCATGATGCTCACCGCCGTGCGTGAGTAATTTCATCATAGGCTTGCTGGACGGTGATGGGTTGGATGAGATCTATCATGTAATCGAGTTAGTTTTGTTAGGGTTTGATCCCTAGTATCCACTATGTTCTGAGATTGATGTTGCTATGACTTTCCTATGCTTAATGTTTGTCACTAGGGCCCGAGTGCCACGATTTCAGATCTGAACCTATTATGTTTTCATGAATATATGTGAGTTCTTGATCCTATCTTGCAAGTCTATAGTCACCTACTATGTGTTATGATCTGGCAACCCCGAAGTGACAATAATCGGGACCACTCCCGGTGATGACCGTAGTTTGAGGAGTTCATGTATTCACTATGTGCTAATGCTTTGTTCCGGTACTCTATTAAAAGGAGGCCTTAATATCCCTTAGTTTCCATTAGGACCCCGCTGCCACGGGAGGGTAGGACAAAAGATGTCATGCAAGGTCTTTTCCATAAGCACGTATGACTATATTTGGAATACATGCCTACATTACATTGATGAATTGGAGCTAGTTCTGTGTCACCCTATGTTATGATTGTTACATGATGAACCGCATCCAGCATAATTCTCCATCACCGATCCAATGCCTACGAGCTTTTCACATATTGTTCTTCGCTTATTTACTTTTCCGTTGCTACTGTTACAATCACTACAAAACACCAAAAATATTACTTTTGCTACCGTTACTTTTATTACCATTACCACTACTATCATACTACTTTGCTACTTAATACTTTGCTGCAGATATTAAGTTATCTAGGTGTGGTTGAATGGACAACTCAACTGCTAATACTTGAGAATATTCTTTGGCTCCCCTTGTGTGATCAATAAATTTGGGTTGAATACTCTACCCTCGAAAACTATTGCGATCCCCTATACTTGTGGGTTATCAAGACTATTTTCTGGCGCCGTTGCTGGGGAGCATAGCTCTATTCTTTGAGTCACTTGGGATTTATATCTGCTGGTCACTATGAAGAACTTGAAAGACGCTAAGACAACAATTTATCCCTCAACTACGAGGGGAGGTAAGGAACTGCCATCTAGCTCTGCACTTGATTCACCTTCTGTTTTGAGTAAGCTTGCGACACCTAAACCTGCTTCTGCTATTCGTTCTGATATGTCGCATGTTATTGATGATGCCACTTCTGCTATGCAAGATACTTATGATGAAACTACTTCTATGCTTGATACTACTGTGCCACTTGGTGAATTTCTTGATGAACAAATTGCTAGGGCTAGAGAGAAAGAAAATATTGAAACTGATTATATTGATGAAAGTGATGATGAAGACTTGCCTGTTATTCCTAAGGGTTATGTTTTTGATAAAGAAGCTACTTCAGCTATTTTAGCTTGCAAAGATAGCTATGAACTCAAGAGGTTATTAGCTAAATGGAAGCAGCAATCTCTTAATGATAGAATGAAACCTGACCCTGCTTTTGCTACTTCACCTATCTGTGTTACTGATAAGGATTATGAAATCTCTGTTGATCCTGATATAATTACTTTGGTTGCGTCTGATCCTTTTCATGGCTATGAATCTGAAACTGTTGTGGCACATCTTACTAAATTAAATGATATAGCCACCCTGTTCACTAATGATGAGAGATCTCGCTACTTTTATATCCTTAAAATATTTCCGTTCTCATTAAAGGGTGATGCTAAGATATGGTTTAATTCTCTTGATCCTGGTTCTGTGCGTAGTCCCCAGGATATGATTTATTACTTCTCTGCTAAATATTTCCCTGCTCATAAGAAACAAGCTGCTTTGAGGGAAATATACAACTTTGTGCAAATTGAAGAAGTGAGTCTCCCACAAGCTTGGGGGAGGCTTCTTAAGTTACTTAATGCTTTGCCTGATCACCCTCTTAAGAAAAATGAAATACTTGATATCTTTTATAATGGACTAACCGATGCTTCCAGAGATTACCTAGATAGTTGCGCTGGTTCTGTTTTCAGGGAAAGAACACCGGATGAAGCTGAAATTCTATTGAATAATATGTTGACAAATGAAAATAATTGGACACTTCCTGAGCCAATTCCTGAGCCTATTCCTAAACCAACTCCGAAGAAGAGAGGTGTTCTATTTCTCAGTCCTGAAGATATGCAAGAGGCAAAGAAATCTTGAAAGAAAAAGGTATAAAAGCTGAAGATGTTAAGAATTTACCTCCTATTGAAGAAATACATGATCTTAATTTACCGCATGTTGAAGAAACATATGATCTTAATCCATCACCTATTGAAGAAACTCATGGTCTTGGTAACCCGACACAGGTAGTAAAGGTAAATTCTCTCTATAGATATGATAAAGCTGAAATCCCTCCTACTAAAATTGCTAGCCAATGCTTGGATGAGTTTGATAACTTTATGGTTAAGCAAGAAGATTTTAATGCTTATTTTGGTAGACAATTAAAACAAAATGCTTATATGATTGAGCACTTGGGTGATTATATGGCTAATGTTAAAGGTGAACTTAAACTCATTACTAAACATGCTTCTATGGTTACCACTCAAGTAGAACAAGTACTTAAAGCTCAAAATGATTTGCTCAATGAAATGAATAGTAAGAAAAATGATTATGCTGTTAGAGTGTCTACTAGAACTGGTAAAATGACTCAGGGACCTTTGTATCCTGAAGGCCACCCTAAGAGAATTGAGCAAGATTCTCAGAGAAATAATATTGATGCACCTAGTCCTTCTAAAAGGAAGAAAAAGAAAAATGATAGGACTTTGCATGCTTCTAGTGAACCTATTGCCGAACCACCTGAGAATCCAAATGATATATCTATTTCTGATGCTGAAACACAATCTGGTAATGAACATGAACCTAATGAAAATGCTAATGATGATGCTCAACCTAGTAATGATAATGATGTAGAAATTGAATCTGCTGTTGATCTTGATAACCCACAATCAAAGAATCAACGTTATGATAAGAGAGACTTTGTTGCTAGGAAACACGGTAAAGAAAGGGAACCATGGGTTCAGAAACCCATGCCTTTTCCTCCCAAACCATCCAAGAAAAAGGATGATGAGGATTTTGAGCGGTTTGCTGAAATGATTAGACCTATCTTTTTGCGTATGCGATTAACTGATATGTTCAAAATGAATCCTTATGCTAAGTATATGAAAGAAATTGTCACTAATAAAAGAAAGATACCAGAAGCTGAAATTTCCACCATGCTTGCTAATTATACTTTTAAGGGTGGAATACCAAAGAAACTTGGAGATCCAGGAGTACCTACTATACCATGCTCCATTAAAAGAAACTATGTTAAAACTACTTTATGTGATCTTGGAGCCGGTGTTAGTGTTATGCCTCTCTCTTTATATCGTAGACTTGATTTGAATAAGTTGACACCTACTGAAATATCTTTGCAAATGGCTGATAAATCAACTGCTATACCTGTAGGTATTTGTGAGGATGTGCCTGTTGTGGTTGCAAACGTTACTATTTTAACGGACTTTGTTATTCTTGATATTCCTGAGGACGATAGTATGTCTATTATTCTTGGAAGACCCTTTTTGAATACTGCAGGGGCTATTATTGATTGCAACAAAGGCAATGTCACCTTTCATGTTAATGGCAATGAGCACACGGTACACTTTCCGAGGAAACAACCTCAAGTTCATAGTATAAATTCTATTGGAAAAATTCCATCGATTATTTTTAGAGGTTTTGAATTTCCTCTTCCTACTGTTAAGAAGAAATATGATATTCTTATTATTGGGGATGTGCATATCCCCATTGAGGTAACATAGTGTTATTCGAAATTTCTCCGGTTCCATGTTAGTCGGAATGAGTTTGTTAACAAGAGTTGATCAACCTTGTTAGTGGATTCCTTTTGATGAGCATGAGATGGATGAAACTAGAAGGCACAACTTTCTGTACGCTCTCTCTACTTTCTGTTATTTAGTTGAAATAAAGTAAAAATAGTATTTTTCTGTCTGTTTTCTGATTTATCCGTGCAATATAAAAATACCCCGAAAATAAAATTTCTCCAAATGCCCTGAAAATGGAATATGATTTTTTCTAGAATTTTTGAGAATATCTGGCACTGAGAACACAGCAGGAGGGGCAAGCACCTGGCCACGAGGGTGGAGGGCGCGCCCTACCCCCTGGGTGCGCCCCTGCCTCGTGGGCCCATGGTGGCTCCCCTCCACTTATTCCTGCACCCACACATTCCTTCTTCCTCCCACAAACACCAATATCCAGCTCAAGCACGAGTTCTAGCTCATTTTGCTGTGATTTTCGATCTCCTTGCTTAAAGCACCTCTCACAAAACTGCTTGGGGGGATTGTTCCTTGGTATGTGACTCCTCCATTGGTCCAATTAGTTTTTGTTATAGTGCTCTATTCATTGCAAATTTCTGCTGCCTAGGTGACCATGTTCTTGAGCTTGCATGTCAAATTTATATGGTTCCAAGTCGTTCTAATGCTTGATATAGGCTCTAGGCACTTGTAGGAGTAGTTGCTATCAATTTTATTGAGCTTGGTTCACTTTTATTTTGAAGTTACTAAAAATTTCAGAATTTTTCAGAAAATAATGAAGAGATTTTTGAGGGGCTCATCGAGACGAAGGAAAAGCAAAATGAAGAAGCACAGAGGCCCAAATATAATTTTCCTCGCACCGCGGAGGTTCGGCCGTGTGAATGGCCTTCCGATGATTTCTTGAGAGAAGCCGGGATTTATGATGATTTTTATTCATTGGCTGAGAATGCTGGCCTCACCGACTTCCTCCGCGACCAACGTCATCAGTATCTCTTACTCACTAATACTTTTGTGCAAAACTTCTACTATTTTCCTAAGGAATCACCTCCTTCAGTAGAGTTTCATTTATATGATGTTGTTAAGAAGATACCACTAGATGAATTTTGCAAGATTTGCAAAATACCTTTTGAGGGTAGTTTAGATGAACCACATCGTAAAGATGTGGATGGGTTTATTGACACTATCACTGTGGGGGAAACCAGGAAGGTTTCAGATGCAAGAATCACTAGCATACATTTTCCTGTTTTACGCTACTTTGCCATATTTGCTAGTCGTTGCTTAATTGGTCGCGGAAACTGTGGAAACCTTAGTGTTCCTGATATTATCATTTTTTTCCATGGTTTATATTCCGATAACACTGTTAGTATGGGCGGTATTATTGCTAAACGGATAAGTCTGAACCGTACTAAGGGTCCCATCTTTGGAGGTATTTATGCTTCACGCCTTGTTGCATATTATAATATACCTATTAGGCTCTATGAGAAAGAAGAAAAATTGCTGCCCAATGCTTGTTTTGATTATAAGAGTATGGTAGCGCATGATTTCATTGTTAAGAATAGGGAAGGGGAGCTTAAATACAAATTGTTCTTTGATAAACATCACCCTGAGACTATTACCTTGCCTGCTCCTTCCTTGTTTAATTTATCTGCAGGCCCGTATCTCGTTCCATGGGCGGCCATTTATGCCTATAGGAACCCTACACCAGCCCCTGAGCCGGAACCACAATTTGAGCCTCCACGACAGTCTGATTATTTTTGGGATCCGGAGATGACTGCCAGCCAGTGGTAGTCAGAGTCTTCTTCATCTCAGTACGACCCCAGCTACAACTATGGATATCCGCCAGGCCATCCGTGGCAATGAACCAACTTAGGCCAAAAGCCTAA
Source organism: Triticum aestivum (assembly GCF_018294505.1). NCBI lineage: Eukaryota > Viridiplantae > Streptophyta > Magnoliopsida > Poales > Poaceae > Triticum > Triticum aestivum. Next base: position 57,474,073 of record NC_057802.1, read on the forward strand.
GCTTGGGGGAGTACGTATTTCCCACCTACATTACATTTATGTTTACACACACTCATTGCTAGATGTCGGTGCTCATACTCTTTCACTGCAATATCCATGCTAGTTTATTTTCTTTTTCTTGCTTTCTTCTTGTGTGTTTGTTAAACCTTAAGAAAAACCAAAAAAATTAGTGTAACTTTTAGTTAGTTTAATTACTTTTCTTGCTGTAGTAGTAATAATTATAAAGAAAACCCCAAAAGATTTCCCATTCTTCTTTTGCTTGTTGGGAGCTTTCCCGTGTAAATAGTTTTATTTCTTTTCTTTTCTTTGGGGGTCAATAGGAGAAGACCATGATTAAATTGTTGAAGTGGCTCTTATATGCATTATTGTTAATTTAACCAAGAGCCCATATTGCCTTGTCTTCTCCTATTTATTGAATGCTCGCAGATTCCAGCTTAGTCCAATGCACGTGCACTCTTATTATTATTCACATCGTTTGGTCGTGCAAGTCAAAGGCAATTATGACGATATATGATGGACTGATTGAGATGAGAGAAGCTGGTATGAACTCGACCTCTCTTGTTTTTGTAAATATGATGAGTTCATCGTTCCTGATTCAGCCTATTATGAATAAACATGTTTGCAATGACAATTAGAGATCATAGTTGCTCGTGCCATGCTTGATTAGCTATGAGTTATAATGGTTTACCTTGCGTGCCAACATGCTATTAAAATGGTTGTGATGTAGTATAGTGGGGTGGTATCCTCCTTTGCGTGACTCGACTTGGCACATGTTCACGCATGTAGTTGAAACAAATCAACATAGCCTTCACGATATTTATGTTCATGGTGGATTATATCCTACTCATGCTCGTACTCAATGTTTATTAATTTTAATGCATGTTCATGACTGTTGTCGCTCTCTAGTTGGTCGCTTCCCAGTCTTTTGCTAGCCTTCACTTGTACTAAGCGGGAATACTGTTTGTGCATCCAATTCCTTAAACCCCAAAGTTATTCCATATGAGTCCACTATACCTTCCTATATGCGGTATTTACCAGCCGTTCCAAGTAAATTTGTATGTGCCAAACTCTAAACCTTCAAATAAACATTCTGTTTTGTATGCTCGAATAGCTCATGTATCAACTAGCGCTGTCCGTATCTTCCATGCTAGGTAGGTTATTCTCAAGAGGAGTGGACTCCGCTCCTCATTCACGAGAAAATGGCTGGTCTCCGGGATGCCCAGTCCCATTCTTTATGCAAACTAAATCAAAATAATTGCAAACAAAACTCCCCCGGGACTGTTGCTAGTTGGAGACACTCGTTGTTTTGAGCAATTCATGGATTGATGCTTGTTGGTGGAGGGGGAGTATAAACTTTACCATTCTGTTTGGGAACCGCCTATAATGTGTGTAGCATGGAAGATATCGCCATCTCTTGGTTGTTATGTTGACAATGAAAGTATGCCGCTCAAAATATTATTTATCTCTATTTCAAAACCGAGTTCTGGCACCTCTACAAATCCCTGCTTCCCTCTGCGAAGGGCCCATCTATTTACTTTTATGTTGAGTCATCATCCTCTTATTAAAAGCACTAGCTGGAGAGCGCAGCTGTCATTTGCATCCATTACTATTAATTTATATTGGGTATGACTGGATCTCTTTTACCATGAATTACAATGTCTAGTCAGTCCTTGATCTTTAAAGGTGCTCTGCATTTATGTTTTGCGGTCTCAGAAAGGGCTAGCGAGATACCATCCTGTTATATCATATCATGATTGTTTTGAGAAAGTGTTGTCATCCGAGATTTATTATTATCGCTCGCTAGTTGATTATGCCATTGATATGAGTAAACATGAGACCTGAGAGTTATTGCAAATGTGGTTAGTCATAATCTTTGCTGAAAACTTGAATGCTGGCTTTACATATTTACAACAACAAGAGCAAACAGAGTTTGTAAAAGTTTTTCTTTATCACTTTCAGTTTATCAACTGAATTGCTTGAGGACAAGCAAAGGTTTAAGCTTGGGGGAGTTGATACGTCTCTGTCGTATCTACTTTTCCAAACACTTTTGCCCTTGTTTTGGACTCTAACTTGCATGATTTGAATGGAACTAACCCGGACTGACGCTGTTTTCAGCACAATTGCCATGGTGTTATTTATGTGCAGAAACAAAAGTTCTTGGAATGACCTGAAACTCCACGGAACGTCTATTTGGAAATAATAAAAAATCCTTGCAAAAGATGAAGACCAGGGGGCCCACACCCTGTCCACGAGGGTGGAGGGCGCGCCCCCCTACCTCGTGGCCCCCCTGGAGCTCCTCCGACCTCAACTCCAACTCTATATATTTGCTTTCGGGGAGAAAAAAAAATCAGAGAGAAGGATTCATCGCGTTTTACGATACGGAGCCGCCGCCAAGCCCTAAAACCTCTCGGGAGGGCTGATCTAGAGTCCGTTCGGGGCTCCGGAGAGGGGGATTCGTCGCCGTCGTCATCATCAACCATCCTCCATCACCAATTTCATGATGCTCACGGCCGTGCGTGAGTAATTCCATCATAGGCTTGCTGGACGGTGATGGGTTGGATGAGATCTATCATGTAATCGAGTTAGTTTTGTTAGGGTTTGATCCCTAGTATCCACTATGTTCTGAGATTGATGTTGCTATGACTTTGCTATGCTTAATGCTTGTCACTAGGGCCCGAGTGCCATGATTTCAGATCTGAACCTATTATGTTTTCATGAATATATGTGAGTTCTTGATCCTATCTTGCAAGTCTATAGTCACCTACTATGTGTTATGATCCGGCAACCCCGAAGTGACAATAATCGGGACCACTCCCGGTGATGACCGTAGTTTGAGGAGTTCATGTATTCACTGTGTGCTAATGCTTTGTTCCGGTACTCTATTATAAGGAGGCCTTAATATCCCGTAGTTTCCATTAGGACCCCGCTGCCACGGGAGGGTAGGACAAAAGATGTCATGCAAGGTCTTTTCCATAAGCACGTATGACTATATTCGGAATACATGCCTACATTACATTGATGAATTGGAGCTAGTTATGTGTCACCCTATGTTATGATTGTTACATGATGAACTGCACCCGGCATAATTCTCCATCACCGATCCAATTCCTATGAGCTTTTCACATATTGTTCTTCGCTTATTTACTTTTCCGTTGCTACTGTTACAATCACTATAAAACACCAAAAATATTACTTTTGCTACCGTTAATTTTATTACCGTTACCACTACTATCATACTACTTTGCTACTAAATACTTTGCTGCAGATATTAAGTTATCCAGGTGTGGTTGAATTGACAACTCAACTGCTAATACTTGAGAATATTCTTTGGCTCCCCTTGTGTCGAATCAATAAATTTGGGTTGAATACTCTACCGTCGAAAACTGTTGTGATCCCCTATACTTGTGGGTTACCAGGTACTCAAGCGGCGGCTCGTGGCCTCCCTCGAGGTGCTCGAGGACGACGTGGAGCGTGCGCCCGGGGATGCCCCACAATAGGCGGCGCCCGTTCGTGTTGTAATGGCCCCTCACCGGTGTGTTGTTGGTGGAGGCAAGCTGCTCCTTGTGGCGGCGCCGGAAGTACGCCGTCCACCAAGCATGGTTGTCGGCGGCTTACTTCGGTAGTCCCCGCACCTCCTCTGGCTGGGAAGCCCGAATGCACGCGATCTCGACGAGGCGGCGGTCGGCGTCGGCCGGTGGCGGGGGGACGGTGACGCCTCCGGCGCTGAGCCTCCACGAGCCCAGCACGCGCATGTCAGGCGGCGCCGGGTAGTTTGCCTCGTGGAGGGGTACTCGTGAAGGTGGCGGCGGCCGAAGGCTTTGAGTGTCGCTCCTGTCGGATCACGGGTTCCGGCAAAAACTCTTAAGGTTCGAACTCTGGGGTGCGCGTGAAGTTCTTTCCCTCCTACTGATCCATGCCCTAGTTCGCTGCGGTCTCGCGGACGAACTCGCCAAACTCGCAACAGAAAGACACAAGATTTATACTGGTTCGGGCCACCATTGTGGTGTAATACCCTACTCCAGTGTGTGGTGGTGGATTGCCTCTTAGGCTGATGAAGAACAGTACAAGGGGAAGAACGACCTCCTGAGGTTGAGGTGTTCTTGTGTTCGGTGTGTGGCTAAGGATTGGCTCTCGATCAGATGTGATCAAGCTGCTTCATCTGGTGGTGGCTACTCCTATTTATAGAGGCCCTGGTCTTCCTCCCAAATGTTGAGCGGGAAGGGAGCCAACAACGGCCAATTCGAAAGGGGACAACTAGTAGAGCTTATCCTGACAAAAGCGATCTTCGCCTGCAAAAGGCCCCTGCAGTGACGCCGTCTTGGGCTCCATGGTGACCTCCGTCCTGGCATCCTGCTGGTCTTGCTCTCGTTGCACTGATAGGGAAACCTTTGCCTGATGCCTCGGTACTCCGCGCCTGCGCTGGCCTCCTTAGCACCAAAGAGGAAACAAGGACGCCGTGTGCGCCGGCGCCCGCCTGATCTTGACCGTCATGGCTCACGTCATGAGAGCCTCGCGGGTTTTGCCCTGCCTTGATATCTCTGCTTCTCACGAGGCAGCCTGGTGAGGCCGCTCCTAAGGAGGTCTTCCGTCGTCCGCCTCGCGAGGGTCTTGAAAGCCTTGTTGACGAAGATGGGTCGTACAGGCCTGCTAGCGCAGCCACGCCGTGGGCCGCAGGCAGGCAAGTCTGGGGACCCCTGTTCCCAGAACACCGACAGTAGCCCCCGGGCCCAAGGTGCGCTCGGGCTTGGCTTCGCAGCGAAGCCAAAGGTCAAGCGCGGAGCGCCACGGGCCCCAAAAGCCTGCGGCCTTGGTCGACGCGTGGCAGTTGATTGGACGTGGGCGTCTCCACTTCCCCACGCTACCTCAGCAACTGCTTGATTTGACAAGTCCCTGCGACATGCAAGGAAAATCATCATTACCTGTGATCGTGGGAGGCGCCGGTTGGCCTTCTTCCGCTATAAATGGGGAGGGGGGCGGAGCCCCCGTCGCCCATCTCTTCTTGGTTCACTTGCTTCTTCCTCAGTGCTCCACTGCTAGCAGCAATGGCACCGTCGAAGAGGTTCTCCGCCGCGGAGAAGGGCAAGGCCCCTCGGGATGGACCCGACTCCCTGGCGCCCAAGCGAGGACGTGGCCGTCCCCGCAAGCATGCCGCGACCCCCGCCGTGGCCCCCGGCTCTCGGGATGGCGCCGCAGTGCGCGGCAGGAGTCGCTCTGGTCGCGACAGTCCTGTCGACGAGAGGAGACGTGCCGTGGTGGCGTGACCTCCCCGACCGCGGTTCCATGCGTCAGAGGTGCTGCCGGAGTTCGTTGTCTGGTCGGAGGATCCGGCCGGCAGCTGGCTCCAGCTCCCCTGCTTCTTTGCCGATGAGCTGTCGGCCTCCGGTCCAAGCGGGCTCTGGCCGCAGGCAGACGGTTGCTGCAGCCGGGCTTCTTGGGTCGCGGTCGAGGTCTCCATCGCGGGCAACATAGCTCTAGCCCGCGGTTGGCAGACCTCCGCCCGCGCGCGCGGCCTGGGCAGGCGGTGCACCCTCCACTTCAAGTTCGACAGCGACGCGACCCTCTTCATGAGGGTGTTCGGGGAAGACGGTCGCCGCGCTGGATGCTGCCCCGAGGTGAACGACGGCGAGGAGGTGCTCGGCCTTGGCGATGGTCGGGAGGAGGAGGAGGACGAACCCGCCGGCCGCGCCTCGTCTGGCTATGGTGGCTCCTCCCTTGGCGACAGTTCCAGCAGCGGCGGCCTTGATTAGCCGCTGCGCCCGCTTCGAAGGTGGTAGCGGGTCGTCTTGTCGCCGCGCATCGGTGAAGCGCGAGGAGGGGTCCGACTAGACCCGGGACGTCGCCAAGACCCTGCCCCCGTCGGCTGCTGCAGGGGCGAGCGCCGCTTTTGTTATGTTCCCCTTTTCCTTCCTGCATCGAAATGAAACCAGCATGGGCCCGGAGGGGCGTGTATCCAACCATAACTTATTAACCATTATGCTACACTTGTTGTTTCAGTGGTGTGTGGCTGTTTTGCGCAAAGATCACTTAGCCTGGTGCATTCGGGGCGCCCTCCTCCTTACGAGGCATTTATTTCCTCGTATCCATCTTGACCTTGTGGTCTGCGATTGCTCAGGAACTGCAAAAAATTCATTAGGGAGTTTGCCAGGAGATTTTTCGTTCACCCAAGCCTTGACCCGGTGCTTTGTATCACGGTACCCGTGGGGCACGGATTAGGAGAGATGCGCCAGCTTTTGGGCTCGAACGAGGGTGGCTGGTGAGAAGGCAGAGAGAAGAAAAACGCTCGCGAGGGCACCTGCCTAGCCCCCCTCGCGAGGTATACGAGAGAGAGAACACGAGCGAACCAGGGCCGGAAAATGCGGTAAGAGGCGAGGGAATCGTATCAGCAAGGAACACCAAAATCAAACTTCGATTAAGGAAAAGCGAGCCAACTACGGAAAGCAAATGAAAAGCCGCGTCCGGCACCTAATCTAGTCCTCAAGTCTTCTCACCAGCGCGGAGCTAAGTGCTGCCACTAGGCGTGGGAGGGAGCCCCAGGGCCTGAGGCCGGCGCTCCTGAGACTCCGGGGCATGTACAGCCCCACTCATTATTACGTGAGAGTGTCACGGGCGGCGATTCTTCACAGGCATCGGGCCTTCTTCATAGGCTCTGGGCCTTACTTCATGGGTAGAACTTTTGGAGGTACTGGATGTTCCAGGCGTTCTGGATAGGTATCCCGTCCTGCGTCTCCAGGCGCGCGGCGCCATGCCTGGAGACATGGACGACCCTAAACGGGCCCTCCCACATGGGTGAAAGCTTGTGCAGCCCTTCCCTGGAGAGGACCCGCCTCAGGACGAGGTCGCCCACCTCGAGCGTCCTGGAGTGGATGTTGCAGCAGTGGTATCGCCGCAGCGCCTACTGGTACCTTGCCGCCCTCAGTGCAGCTTCGCGATGACGCTCCTCCCCCAACACGAGGTCCATCCCCCGCGTGGCGTCCTGCTGCGTTTCATCGAACGCCAGGACCCGTGCGGAGTGATGCTTAACCTCGTGAGGAAGGACTGTTTCAGCTCCGTGGACAAGGAAGAATGGGGTCTCGCCCGTTGGTTTGGTGGCGGTGGTGCGGATAGACCACAGCACGGACTGGAGCTCGTCGTGCCAGCCCTTGCCACAGGCCTCGAGCTTCTTCTTGAAGGTCCTGGTCTTGAGGCCCCTCAAGACCTCCGCGTTGGCGCGTTCGTCCTGACCATTGCTCCTGGGGTGCGCCACCGAAGCATAGTAGATCTGCGTTCCAAGGTTAGCACAATAGGTTTTGAAGAGGTTACTAGTGAATTGCGAGCTGTTACCTGTGATGATGCGGTTGGGGACCCCGAAGCGGCTCACGAGGCCCTTGATGAACTTGACAGCAGAGCCAGCTGGGATGGTACGGACGACTTCCACTTCCGCCCACTTGGTGAACTTGTCGATGGCGACGTAGAGGTAGCGGTAGCCCCCAGGCGCTCGAGGGAACGGGCCCAAGATGTCCAGCCCCCAGACCGCGAACGGCCACATGAGCGGAAGGGTCTGGAGGCCCTGAGCCGGCTGATGAATTTGCTTGGCGTGGAACTGGCAGGCTTCACAGGACTTCACCACCTCAGCTGCGTCGTTGAGCGCAATGGGCCAGTAGAACCCACTGCGGAATACTTTGCCGACGAGGGTCCGTGATGACGAGTGGTGCCCGCAGTCCCCACCGTGTATGACAGTTAGCAGCTCCTTCCCCTGGTCCCTAGAAATGCAGCGCAGGGAAACGTCGTTTGACCGCTTCCTGTACAACTCACCATCCTGGATGCAGTACGCCGTGGCTTGCCGAACCACACGCTCTGCATCCTCCTCCTTCTCTGGCAACACCTCTTGCATCAGATATTCCTTGCTTGGTACAGCATCCCTCCTGAGGTTCGAGCGCCAAGAGCAAGCGAGCTCCTGAGGTCGGGCCACAGGCCGGGGCTCCTGTGGCAGGAGGCCGTGGGAGCTCCTCCCGAGGCAGAGCTGTGCTTGAAAGTGGTGGTGTCGCCGATGGCTTGAAGAGCCGTTCCTCAAAGACACCGGGCTCTTGTGGCTGCCACTTGGATTCTCTCCTGGCGATGTCGCCAGCTTCCTTGTTGGTGCCCCGGGGCACGTGCTGCAGCTCCAGGCCCAAGAACTACTTCTCCATCTTGCGCACCTCCGCGAGGTATGCCTCCATATGCTCGTCCTTCGGCTCGTATAATTTGTTGGAGAAGTTGACGAGGAGCTGCGAGTCGCCTCTAATGGTAAGGCGCTTCACCCCCAGAGTTGCCGCGGCCTTCAGGCCAGCTATGAGGCCTTCGTATTCCGTGATGTTGTTGGAGACCTTCTCGCCCTGCTGAAAGCAGAGCTGCACGGCGTAGTAGAGCTTATCCTGAGTGAGCGAGATGAGTACTGCTCCAGCCCCTGCGCCCTGGTGCGCGAAGGCGCCATCGAAGTACATGACCCAATCGTCTGGTGCCTCACTTCCTGGCGAGGTGGACCGGTCTTTGCCTACTTCAAGTGTCGGGACGTCCGTCCATTCCGCCACAAAATCAGCGAGCGCGGCTCCCTTGATGACCCTGGTAGTGCTGAACTCTAACTGGAATGCTTGCAGCTCGATGTTCCACTCGGTAACCCTTCCAGCAGAATTGGGGCTCCTGAGCACTCTCTCCAATGGGTAGGCTGAGACAACCTTGATGGGGTGCCCCTGGAAGTAGTGCCGCAGCTTGCGCGAGGCCACCAAGAGTGCGAGCAGAAGCTTCTGAGGCATGGGATATCGCGCCCTCACATCTCGCAACACGGTGCTGACGACACGCTCGGCAGGCCGAAAGGCATGCGAACGAAGCTGTGTGGTGGACCCTCGCAACGGCCCACACGCAAAGGCCAGAAAAGCTCCTGAGATGCGGCCCTGTTGAACCCTGGAACGTCGATGCAGACGCGCAGCCCGGCATCCTCACCTGGATGGGGAGCCGCGCCTCGTGAGCGGCGGTCGCCGCGCATGGCCCTTGCGTCCTGCAGTTCCTGAGTGGTCTTGGTGATGAACCCCTGAGTGGTGGGCACTCCTTGCCATGTGTTCTCCAGAGGGAAACGTGCCGCGAAACACGCCTCCAAGTAGTGCCCAAGCGCCTCCCTCGTAATGTTGGCAAGGTCTGAGGCCCTCCAGAAGAGAGCCCCCGAGCCCTGCCTGAGGAGGGCGCCGGGTGCGCCTTCCTATACGATGGAGGGAGGCGCCCCTGGAGCGGGTGCTGATCCTGACGAGGTTCCAGTTACGACGCCATCCTCCTGAGATCCTGCACGGCGCTGCTGCTTCTTCTTCTTGGGAGGGCCTTAGGAGGGCCCTCGCCCTTGCTGTCGGGGTCGTCAATTGCTGCGGCTTGAAAACCGCGCTCGAGGGAGCACACCGCGTCTCTTTCTTCGCACGGAACGGTGATAATTCCGCCACTTCCTGGCATCTTGAGGACGTTGTAGCCGTGGTGTGTCACCGCCATGAACTTGGTCAGGGCTGGATACCCGAGGATGGCATTGTATGGCAGACGGATGTGCGCGACGTCGAAGTCGATGAGCTCGGTGCGGTAGTTCTTGCGTTCTCCGAAGGTGACAGGGAGGCGGACTTGCCCTATCGGTGTGGTGGAGCCGTCGGTCACTCCTGAGAAAGGCTTGGTAGGCTGAAGCTGCTCATATGGCACTTGGAGGTTGTCGAACATGTCGATGGACAGGACGTTGAGCCCTGTGCCGCCGTCGATGAGGGTCTTGGTAACTTGCACGTTGCTGATGACTGGTGAACAAAGCATTGGGAGAGCGCCAGCAGTGGCTGCACACTTGAGCTGATCTGCCGAGTTGAAGGTGATGGCACACTGGGACCACCTGAGCGGGCGCGTGGCCTCGAGCTTGGGGAGGACTGCGTTCACTTCATGAGCAAACTGTTTGAAGATACGCTGCGAGGCTGGGGCCTGAGCTCCGCCCAAGATGCAGGCGATTGCACGCGGCTCCTGGAAGCCCCCACCCCCCTCGTCTTGATGGTGGTCGTCATTCCTTCTTGGTGGTGGCGGCAGCGGGGGAAGACCGGCGTTGCCCTGAGGACGATCCTCACGAGGCCGGTCCCTCCAGGCACCCTCGCGAGGATGATCCTGCCAGCGGTCCTCACGAGGCCTATCGCGCCACGGTCATCCCAGCGTCCGCCTCCACGTCCTCCTCCTCGGCCGTAGCCCCGGTCGCTGCGCTCGGGGCGTCGACCGAAGCGTCCTTCACGAATGGGTCTGAGTTATTGACAGTCGCTGGTGTTGTGGGTGTTCAGTTTGTGGAAGGCACAGAACGGTCGGCTGCCCTTGGATGACTCGCAACACAAAGACACAAGATTTATACTGGTTCGGGCCACTGTTGTGGTGTAATACCCTACTCCAGTGTTTGGTGGTGGGCTGCCTCTTGGGCTGATGAAGAACAGTACAAGGGGGAAGAACGACCTCCTGAGGTTGAGGTGTTCTTGTGTTCGGTGTGTGGCTAAGGATTGGCTCTCGATCAGATGTGATCAAGCTGCTTCCTTTGGTGGTGGCTAGTCCTATTTATAGAGGCCCTGGTCCTCTTCCCAAATGTTGAGAGGGAAGGGAGCCAACAACGGCCAATTCGAAAGGGGACAACTAGTACAACTTATCCTGACAAAAGTGGTCTTCGCCTGCAAAAGGCCTCTGCGGTGACGCCGTCTTGGGCTCCATGGTGACCTCTGTCCTGGCGTCCTGCTGGTCTTGGTATCGTTGCACTGATAGGGAAACCTTTGCCTGATGCCTAGGTACTCCGCGCCTGCACTGGCCTCCTTAGCACCAAAGAGGAAACAAGGATGCTGCGCGCGCTGGCGCCCGCCTGATCTTGACCGTCATGGCTCACGTCATGAGAGCCTCGCGAGGTTTGCCCTGCCTTGATATCTCTGCTTCTCGCGAGGCAGCCCGGTAGGTCACTCCTGAGGAGGTCTTGCGTCGTCCGCCTCGCGAGGGTCTTGAAAGCCTTGTTGACGAAGATGGGCCGTACAGGCCTGCTAGCGCAGCCACGCCGTGGGCCGCAGGCAGGCAAGTCTGGGGACCCCCGTTCCCAGAACGCCGACAGCTCCGTCCCCGAGGAATCGATGGGCCATTGGCGGTGGCTGCAGACGAGGAGAGAGATGGGTCGTCGGCGGCGAGGGAGGGACTACGGTGAGGGAGTGTGCGGCCAGCGGCGAGGGAGGGCGGTACTTATAGCAGCATGTGGGTGGCAGCCTTGTGGACGCGTGGGCGGCGCAGTTGAGGAATCAATGGAGTTGACCGGCGGCACCTTAGCATTGATTCCCCGCAGGAAAACGAGGCGATGAGGACGACGAACGCGCCTAGTCGCTGACTCCACGGGTCCACCAGTCTTTCGCGCCAAAAATGTTTCCCCCGGCTCCCCCCAGCACGCCGGGTTCGGCCTGGGTCCGCCGGCGCCAAATTCGGCCCTAACCGGCGAAAAGTGGGCTTATGGGGGCGCAACTGGGCCCTTTTTTATCGCCGGCGATAAAAAAGGCCTTGGGGCGAGTGGAGATGCTCTAAAGGCATAGCTTTGAAGAACATAACCATAAAAGACGATGCTTCCTAAATAAAGATAGAATATATTACAATATAATACAAAATAGCGACCATGGAATAGTGGTGGAATGGTGTGTGGAATTGTCCCTAGGCAATTAGCTAAGTTATTAGACTGATAGCAAGTTTTTATGTGGGGGAGACCTCTGCTAGCATTTCAACCCTTACATGGAATTCTATACATTTATGATTTGAACTATTAGCAAACATCCGCAACCAATAACAAGTTCATCCAGGTAAAAACCCAACGACCCCTTTTCCACCTCCTGTGCCGGTCCGAGAGCGGCACGGGAGGAACTCTAGCTGCCGGCCGCCCCACCAACTCCCCTCCCCACCTCCCGCCACCGCCAGAGGGCACGCCCGGGCAAAGCCCGCCAGGCGCTAGCGCCAGCGGGGCTTTCTCACCCCCTCGCGCGGCAGGCACTGGAACTGTTGGGTCGGGGTGCAGTGGAGCATGGGACGCGGCGGTGCGAGAGGCGACACAGGGATCTGCTACGGGCGCGGTGGGCTGTGTGGTTGTGGGATGCGCCGGAGGTCTCGATGCGGCGGCGGCGGTCAGATCTGGCCCTGCGGTGGCTCGGTCTGCGGGCGGCCACCTCTACCGTGGCCATCTTGGCTGGTGGAGGTGGGAGTTGGTAGGCGTGCTGGAGGTCAGAGATGGCGGCCGCTGATGTCTACTACGCAACTCTATTCTTGTAGACTCGTGTTGAGCCTCCAAGCGCAGAGTATTGTAGGACAGTAGCAATTTTTCCTCAAGTGGATGACCTAAGATTTATCAATCCGTGGCAGGCGTAGGATGAAGATGCACTACAAAAAAAAGACACATCCGTGACATTTTGGGCCGAACGATTTTTTTTTCTGTCATACATATGACACTTCTATGACGATAATTGTGACAAAACCCGGTATCATCATAGATGTGGTGGGCTCCTACTTGTATGACAAAGAATCATGACAGAAAATGGGCTTTTCGTCCTGGGCGGGCCGGAGATGCAGCTGCATGACATTCTTTGGGCCGTCCATGACGGAAAAAACCGTGGTAGAAAGCGAGGGCGAGGAAAATTTCAGGGAGTTCCCGGTTACGGTGGGAGGTCAGGGGCCGAGCGATTCGCGTTTCTCTCGTACACGTACGGCGTGTGTGCGAGGCGTTGGCTCTAACTGAACCCGAGCGAGGCGTTGGGCTCTAACTGAACCCGAGCGATTGCACTGCAGGTTACGCGTTACCGAACCCGAGCGATCGATCGATGGCTTTTAACTGAACCCGATCGAGCGATTCCTTCGCTACTGCTGCTAACTGAAGCCGATCGATGCTGCCTCTGGGATGAACAGTGAGCGTTGGGGGGGGGGGGTTGGATGAACAGTGAGCGGTGGCGTTGCCTATGGATGAACAGGACCCCGTGGTGTGGTGGAGGGCTGTATGAACAGTAGACGATGGAGGGGTGCCCGTGGAGGGGTGGTTGAATAGGACCCCGTGGTGTGGAGGGCTGGATGAACAGTAGCCCGTGGAGGGGTGGTTGAACAGTAGCCGGTGGAGTAGCGCGCGGTGGACGCTGGATGAACAGGAGCCCGTGGAGGCTGGAGGAGGTCGACGGTAGCCCGTGGAGGCTGGAGGAGGTCGACGGTGGAGATGAACAGTATCCCGTGGAGTCCCGTTTTGCGGTACGCCACACCCTCCCGATGAACAGGACCCCCGTTTCGACCGTAGGAGGTCCGTTTCGTCCGTTTTGCGGTACGCCACACCCCTCCCGATCAACAGGACCCCCGTTTCGACCGTAGGAGGTCCGTTTCGTCCGTTTTGCGGTATGCCACACCCCTCCTGATCAACAGGACCCCCGTTTCGACCGTAGGAGGTCCGTTTCCTTCGTTTTGCGGTACGCCACACCCCTCCCAATCAACATGACCCCATTCCGAACGTAGGAGGTCCGTTTCCTCCGTTGTGCGGTACGGCAGGCCTCGTTTCCATCGCCTGTTCCGTCCAAGCCCTCCCGATGAACACGACCACGCATTCCGTTCTGACCCAGCCGGTTTGCTCCCACCGTTCCGTTGCCTCCCGATGAACACGACGCATTCCGTTGCCTCCCCATGAACACGACGCATTCCGTTGCCTCCCCATGAACACGACGACGACGCTGTTTCTCCATTCCGACCCAGCCATGTACACGAGCCCTGGCCATACGTATGCGCGAGTAGGCGTTCAAGACCCCGCCCGTATGTACACATACGTGGCCGTATTTTTTTCTTGCACCCTGGCCGTTGTACGTACGTGTACATGCTACGTGTGCGCCTCTACTACGACACGTACGCGCCTCTACTACGACACGTGCGCGCCTCTACATCCACCAGTATATATGTACATACATGTTCGCGACCAGAATGACAACGCTACGTATGCTGCGACCAGGTGGGTCCCGACTGTCAGGCACTTCCTTGCCTGCGAAGATGTAGCTGGTGGGTCCCAGCAGTCAGGGGGGGCGAATCGTTTTTTTGCCCGGACGCACTTCCTTGCGTCCGAAGATGTAGCTGGTGGGTCCCAGCAGTCAGGGGCGAACGTTTTTTTTGCAAAATACGGTGGCCCGTCCGGTGGGTCCCCGTTGTCAGATGGAAGAATAATTATTTTGCACGTAATAAGGAGGCACTTCCTTGCTGCGGCCGTGGACCCAGCTGTGAGCCTCTCCACGTACAGTCCATGTCCGATGGAAGCCGTTCCTTGACCACGTTGACCACGCCGCGCCGAGAGCACCAGGGCGGTGGACGATGGCGAGGCCTAGGAAGGGGACGACGCGGAGCCGGGGAAGATGCGGCAGTGGATGCCCACGCGTAGAGGAGTACGAGGGTTCACTCGTTCGCTGCGGTGTGAGGCTGCCGTCGCCGCAGAATAACAGGGGGTGTGGGTGAGCAGAGGGATGGCCTGGCCAGCGGTAGGAGTAGTAGGGGGCGGTGAGGCCTCCGCCGCATCGCAGCCGGCCACGGGAGGCAGGAGCACGAGGCACGACCGGCGCTGTTTGGGCGGTTGGAGCAAGAAGACCAGAGGTTGAAGAAGCACTACGGCCGTTGGATGGACATCGTACGGTCACTGGAGCTAGAATTGCGCATATTGACTAAGTTGACAAAGCCCTCCGTCCCCGTCAACTTAGTAGGCCCACAAGTCAGCCTGCCACTATACTGGGTCCCAGCTAACAGGGGGAGTATTCATTTTTTGTGCGTAATAAGGAGGCACTTCCTTGTGTGCGAAGATATAGCTGGTGGCTCCGAGCTGTCAGCGGTGGTAACATTTTTTTCGCGAAATACAAAGGCCCTTTCGGTGGGTCCCTGATGTCAGGTGGAGGAATCATTATTTTGCGCGTAATAAGGAGGCATTTCCTTGCATGCGGCCGTGGACCCAGCTGTCGGCGTCTCCACGTACAGTCCACTTCAGATGCATGTCGGTCGTTGACCACGTTGACCAGGCCGCGCCGAGAGCACCAGGGCGGTGGACGACGGCGAGGCCTAGGAAGGGAATGACGGAGGCAGGGAAGACTCGGCATTTGTTTCCCACGCGGAGGGAAGTACGACTGTACGAGGGTTTACTGGTTCGTCTGCCGTCGCCGGAGAATAACAGCAGGTGTGGGTGAGTAGAAGGATGGCTAGGCCAGCGATGGGAGTACGGTGGGGCGGTGAGGCCTGCGCGGCAGCAGAGCCGGCTACGGGGAGGAGGGAGCAGGCAGTCCCGCCGGCGCTTGTTTGAGCGGCTAGAGCAGGAAGAGCAGAGATTGAAGAAGCACGACGGCCGTTGGATGGCCATCCAACAGTCACTGCTTGTGCGTCAACCTTTTTTTAGGAAGGCCTCAAATCTGTGGAAAACAGCATATAACCCATCTGCCATTATTTCTAATAATTTACAGACCATTTGCTAATTATTAAGGTTTTTTTTGGAGCCCATATTCTTTTTGTTTAGCATTACAGCCCATATTGTGGCCACGGTTAAAAAATTATACGAAATTTTGCATATTTCGGTGCGGTCCGAACTGTTTTTAATCTCGAAATTTCGACTCACATTCAAACTGATTTTAAAAATAAATGTATATCAATATAAAATCCAACAAATTATCCATGCATAAAAATTAATGTAATTTAAAATCTTGAAATGAAAAAAAAGATATTTGAAACTAATTGCCGGTTTGATGTGTTTTAAAAATGTACAGCCCATTTCTCATTACTGATGGGCCATTTTCTCGGCCAGCCGAATGAAAGCTCTCCTCGTCTTGAAAGATTTGCAGCCCAACAGGCCTGACAAAGCGACTTACTTGGCAAATCACAAAAAACTGGGCTGTGGCCGTGGACCCAGCTGTCAGCCTCTCCACGTACAATACTCTTCCGATGGAAGTCGTTCCTTGACCACGTTGACCAAGCCGCGCGGAGAGCACCACGGCGGTGGACGATGGCGAGGCCTAGGAAGGGGACGACGCGGAGCCGGGGAAGACGCGGCAGTGGATGCCCGCGCGGAGAGGAGTATGAGGGTTCACTGGTTCGGCTGCGGTGTGAGGCTGCCGTCGCCGTAGGGCCTGGCCAGCGGTGGGAATAGTAGGGGGCGGTGAGGCCTCCGCGGCAGCACAGCCGACCATGGGAGGCAGGAGTATGCGGCACGACCGGCGCTGCTTTGGGCGGCTGGAGCAAGAAGACCAGAGGTTGAAGAAGCACTACGGCCGTTGGATGGACATCGTACGGTCACTGGAGCTAGAATCGTTCATATTGACTAAGTTGACAAAGCCCTTCTTCCCCGTCAACTTAGTAGGCCCACAAGTTAGCCTCCCACCAAGGTGGGTCCCCGCTAGCCGGGGGAGTATTCATTTTCGTAATAAGGAGGCACTTCCGGTGGGTCTGAGCTGACAGCGGGGGGAACGTTTTTTTCGCGAAATACGGTGGCCCGTCAGGTGGGTCCCAGCAGTCAGGGGGCAAACGTTTTTTCGCAAAATACGGTGGCCCGTCCAGTGGGTCCCTGCTGTTAGTTGGAGGAATCATTATTTTCCGCGTAATAAGGAGGCACTTACTTGCTGCGGCCGTGGACCCAACTGAGACTCTCCACGTACAGTATACTTCCGATGGAAGTCGTTCCTTGACCACGTTGACCTTGTCGCGTTCCGTTGCATGCATGCGTCCATGGGCGTGGTGCGTCCCCACTGTCAGCCTCTCACGTACAGTCATCTTCCGATGACTCTCGGTTGTTGACCATGTTGACCACACCGTGCCGAGCGCACACAGACTGGAACGACCCGGAGATGGGGAAGACGGGGCAGTGGAGTCGCAGATGGAGAGGAGTGGGAAACTTCACTGGTTCGGGTGCGCGGCAGCACAGCCGCGGTGCCGCCCACGTGGTACAGTGCCGTCCAGTCTTCGCGTGTGGTAGCAGTATTGCGGGTATAGTAAGTTTTCTTGAAGAAGCGGAATTCAACGGAGTCATGATGGTTCCTTTGTCCGAACAACTTACAGTAGGAAAGGTTGGGCCTGCGATACGACCAGGGTTGACCAGGATAATTTTGTGCATGGCAGGTGGACCAGGATGGTCGACGTCCCACATGTCGGCGAATGAAAGTATTCTTTCCGATATAGAGGACGAGCAACGAGTATTCATTGTTTATTTTTGATGAAAGCTATTGTCTCCACTGTTACGATGGAGGAGTGTGAAACACGGCAGCCCAGTGAACTTGGCATGTGCACCACTCCCTCCTTCCTCATGTAATTCCCAGTTTATAGCTTTTTCTCACTTTCTCTCTATCTATTTCCTCTCAAATGTTTTTTACCTTTCTTTTTTAAGACACAATTGTTTTTATGCCTTTTTTTAGAATTATTTTTTTTATACCTAGGAGCACGTGTAGAGACGGGCTCTTGCAGAGCCCACTCCTTGACTTTGTCAATGCCTCTCTCTCCTGCACATAAGGAGTACTACTTGCTATGCATGCATGCGGCGGGCAGCTGGCGTCTTGAGGGGCCAGGGCGGTGAGAGCGGGCTCCGGAAGCGGTCCGGACTCCAGCATGGCCCACCTCACATTATCACCATATACTTCTTGGAGTCCGTGCGCGGCGGGCGGGCGATCTCTTCTCCCTCCCCTGTTTCTCTCTTCTCAGCCGACGCCCGCCGAGCGATTAGATTTCGGCTATCGATGGTTTATTCAATTACGGTCCCACATGTCAGTGAAATTGCAAGACAACGCGTGTCCCCTCTGGTGAGCGGCGTGCGAGCCGGACTGTCGGGGTTGCGACGCGTACGAGTCGTAAGTGTGCCGCCTTTTCCTTTAGAACTTGCGAAGCGTAACATTATCGCGCGATCGATCGATAGAAATCTAGAACAAAATGACGAGGGCGGTGCTTTCCCGCTCGTTAGGCGGGCTAGTTCGAGTGATATGACGTGCTACAGTGCCGTCCACTTGCTCCGTTTTTATGTAAGCAAGAGTTTACACTCTTACGCGGGAGGAGTGCGAAACACCGCGGATCTGATTTTGATCGAGGGATAACTGTTCCCTGCCAAATAATGGAGGATTGTAGCGATTATAGCATGATAGTTAGGGCATCTCCAGCGCTGGCCCACAAATTTACACCGGCATCTGTCCGAGGACACTGATGGATGCAATCCGATGCTGCCCGCATACCTTTCGACAACTATATGAACTAACCGGATGAAATTCGTGCAAATAAAGCAAATTTCAAATTAACCGGATGAAATTCATTACATTTCGAAAACTTTTCCTACAAACTAGATGAAATTCATTACATATTTCGCACAAACCGTACTAAAACCTACTGTAAACCTAATCTAAACGATCGCCGGCGCCCGACCACCATGTCCGGCCATGAACCCGAGAAAGCCGGCCATTGCCTTTGCCTCCTCCTCATCCGCCTCGATAACCTCCTCCTCTGGAGCACAAGGTTCTGAAGATTTCCGCCTCCACGTCGCCGTCAAGCGGCTAATCGGCCGCCGATGTTTACCCCACCAAGCTTGGCGTCGACTGAGTGGAGTAGCGGTGGCCTTCTCGGGACCAGAGCGGCGGCGACCTACCGTGTACTACTCTTCCTCGCTGCCAGCTGCGCCCGCGCCCGCGCGCAGGCTTCATGGTGGTGGCAGCGGAGGGCGGCGGGGGGCTGCCGGCGATCTCCTTCATTTGCTCCTGCGACAGTACGTCGAAGTGAGCTTTGGAGCGCGCCCGGAGTGGAGCCGCTGATGTCCCTCGTCTGCTCCTGCGACAGTACGTCCAAAAGAGCTTCGGAGCGCCAGGAGGCCATGGTTGAAGTGGTGCCGACAGAAGGAAGGGACCGGAGGAGAATAAGT
Organism: Triticum aestivum; assembly: GCF_018294505.1. Taxonomy (NCBI): domain Eukaryota; kingdom Viridiplantae; phylum Streptophyta; class Magnoliopsida; order Poales; family Poaceae; genus Triticum; species Triticum aestivum. The sequence goes on from NC_057802.1 coordinate 57,492,956, forward strand.
GTGGGTCTTTGGCTATGGCTGGGACCTGGGGCTCAAGTTAATATAGCGGGCGAATGGCAATGAGCCGCGACAGACGGATGGACAACTGGCGCCAGAGTAGGTTCGTCGGGCATGAATGCGGACGCTGCTTCAGTGACTTAACTGCAGATGCGTTTGGGTTACTAACATGTGGGCCCAACGGGCATCTGGCCCGCATGTCAGTGACACACCAATTGCACCTGCAGTTAAGTCCGGTGAATGCGGCATTGACATTCTGGAGAGACGGTGACCGTTTCAGGCGGGAAGCGCGCGCTAGCGATGGAAGCGGTTTTGGTGTGCAGTGGCACTAAGATCGGTCGCTCACGATAGTACATACTCCGTACCATACTACCATAGTACCCTCTCTAGCTTAGGCTGTTTTATAGATTGTCGTTGTGATGGACGATATACATGAGCAAGGTGGTCCGAGTATGACCGTTGGTGTTGAGCCAGGTGAATACATGTTCGGCGTTCGCGTAGGCCTCCATCAAACGTCTAAACAGTAATGTCAGGCACCGCCGGGGCGCGCAGGTGATGGGCTCGCCGTTTGCATTGCGCCATGAGCAGGACTTTGATTTAGAGGGCGACGAGCATGCATTAGAATGCTTTGACAGCGTGAGCGTGAGTGTCTAACGCGAAGTATTTCATTTTCATTTGGCTGACGAGGGTGCGTTGCAGCGACGAGTCCGTGGTTTGATTCCCCACATACGCATAATTTTGGTTTTTACAGTATTTCTTTCTCCATTGACAGGTAGGCCCGCGTAGATAGATAAAGAACACGAGCTGATGAGGCGCATGCGGACTGTTTGACTGGTCAACCAGACAAATACGGAGCTATACGCTGAGCCAGTGACCGTATAATCACCATATCTCGTATACAATGATCAAAGTGAGCTATCAAGACAAGTTCGATGACCGCCAATGCATTTTACTCGGTAATAAATGACCAGGATTGAAGGGGAATCCAAATTTGCTTCGTCTTCTGTCCTTGAGCTCTTGACAAACCAATGCACTATACGGTTGTCCGGCCACTCCACCCCGGAGCTCTCACCAAGCGTCGTTCATGCCACCGCGCCGCACACTAACCGGTAAGGCAGCGATGGCATCCCGCCACGCCGAGTTCCTCGCCGCCCACGACCGCACACAAAATGGTGGGGAAGCGATGGCATCCCGTCGTGCCGAGTTCATCGCCGCTCGCGACCTCACAACTATGTGGGAGGAATTTGAAGATGCGAAGGCCGAATGGGCGGTAGAGCAAGAGGCGGCCAAAGCCGCACAGTGGGAGTGGAAAAGTCAGAAAGCACTCAAGAAAAGAGAGACCCGCCGCCGCAAGAAAGAAAAGGACGCACGCGCTGCTGCGGAGAGGTCGGCGGAGATCCAAGCACAGTGGGGTGTCGCCGACAAAGCTGGGAAGGAGAACGACGGCGTCTGGCCAGCATGTGAGAAGTAGTAGTACTAGTAGTTAGTGTGTGTGTCTGTGTCTGAGTACGAGCATGTACCAATACTACTAGTTACTACTATAGTTTTTAGAGCAAATTACCAGTACATTAGCCTAGACTAAATGAAAAAAATTCCTATCCTAAGCATCAAATGGCATCTCTTTCTCTATAGGAATTGAGATGCATGTCATCTCACTTCCTATGATTTTCATATTCCTATCCTATGAACGAAAGGAGGCCTCTGTTGGAGTAACTACTGTAGCTAGCAGTACTGCTGGTATAGTAGTTTTCTTCAAGAAGCGGAATTCAACGAAGTCATGATGGTTCCTTCGTCCGAGCAACTTCAAAGTGGGAAGTGGGCCTGTGATTTGATGGCTCATTTGTCATTGTTACTGCGGCGCGATGACCTGGGTGACTCTCCCTTGGAGTTCTGCGTGCATGGCAAGTGGACCAGGATGGTCGACGTCCCACATGTTGGCAAACGGAAGTATTCTTTCCGATATCGAGGAGCAAGGAAACCGCGTGGTATAGTATCACTGCTGATTGGTTCGCAAAAAAATAGTATCACTGCCGATTTATAATTATTTTTTATTTCTGATTAATGCTAGTGTTTCAAATCTTACGATGAAGGGTGCCAAACACGGCACATGCTGGATGTCCCACACATCAGCGAAAGGAGTGGGACATGAACAGCGTGGTAGAGCCCAGCGTAAAAAAAACAGCGTGGTAGAGCGTCTCCACTTCTTCCACTTCTGGGTCGGAGACCACACGTAGTAGTACTTACTGGTATGAACGATACAAAGTGCGACCTGGAGAGAAAGACACGTCTAGTTGGAAGGTCTCGGGGCATACACGTAAACAAATATAAAAGTTAATATGTGCCTCCAACTAATATAGTAGTAGTAGAGTACTTAGGCACGTACTCCATAACATCACAGTGCATTGCACATACAACATTTAGTGGTAGTACGTAGTAAGAGACAAATGCCGCCCAAGAGTTCCCTTCTCGACCTACTTTTGGGTGTTTGGTAGAGTGTATGGAGGGTGCATGAGTCCACACTAGTTTAGCACAAATACACTAGAAGCATGCATGAAGAGAGCATGCATGAAGAGGGGTGTTGAGTTGAGCATGCATGAAGAGGGAACAACTATGCTGAGACGAGAACACAACCAAACACACCCTATATGCCACGCATGTTCATACCATTTGTGCCATTCTACTTCACTTACTGCGCTACATTACTCAGGTTCGTACGTCCACTCCTGGGTACATGTCCGTCTCGTGGTTCCAGTCCCACGTGTTCTTCATATAGATGGAACGATCCTTGCATAACACATGCACCTTGATGCTAGATGTCTCGCGTGTTGGCAAAAGGATGAACAAAGCTCACGTAAAAAATAGAGTGGAAGAACATAGATTCCGGACAACTGAGAAGGAGCAAGGAACCTCGTGGTGGAGCGTCTGCACTCATAATATTTAATATTATTCAGCGATATAAAATTAACCAATCATCTCCACAGTGGACTGGAAGAGTACGAAACACGGCAGCCCAGTGTAGTTACATCATACTAGTACATGGCTAACCCACGCTATCACCATATTTCTTGGCTTCCGTGCGACACCTATCTCTAGTAATCCAGCAGCCTGTATCGCTTCTCCCTCCTCGTCTCTATGAAAGTGCGGCGGGCTGGCATTTCTGCCGTCTATTGAGGTCGGTTAACTATCACATGTTAGCGACATGCCAAGAGCATTCTAAAAAAAATTCCTTTCACGTTCCGTTTTCAAAAAGAAAATAATCCTTTCACGCACGAATTTGCCTGTATGCTTTGAGCAACTTGCATGTCCTATACTGCTCATGTTTGATACTCTAACTTAGCAAGAGGTTAGACTAACCCTGAACTAACTGTAGCCAAAAAGGTGTTTGGGTGACAGGGTTAGATTGACAATAAATGCACTTCATGGAGAGAGAAAAGTGATTTTTCAGTGGTCCCAATGAGAACTATCTCCAGTTAGCACCTCTTGGGTGGGATAGTTTTTTTTGGTGGGTTCGGTGCAACTTGCTCCAATTTAAACCCTCATGCTTGGATACTTTAGGGCTATTTGAGCCCCAACTAGCTCAAACTAACTCTAACCCATGGATCCAAACAGGACCTATGGCCAGTCTCAACGCGGAGCAGTCGCGTGCACCGGGAAGCGGCGCTCGTCGCGCCACTTCAAAGCCGGCGCCAGTGAGAGGTCGCCTCCGCTTTAGCCGGGCATTAATGCGGCACTGACGCTCCAGGACGACGCTGACCCTTTCACGCGGGAAGCGCGCGCTGGCAAGGGAGTATAGGTTTTGAACCGTTTCAGGTGTAGTACTGGAAGTTTGCAAAACTACTCAATTATTGCACTCAGTTTCCTAAGAAGTTGTGGTAAGAAACGTTACTCCACAGCTCGCTTCCCTTCTTCTTCCTCTTCCACCGCCCGCGCACGCCCGCGGGAGCGATCGGTCAACCCTTATATAGGAGTGCTAGCACAAAAAGATGCATGCATGACCACTAAAATTTCCATATTAAAGCGCCGCTCCGGCGGGAGTATGGCGTATGTTGTTACCTTCGGCCGGCCCATGGCTACCGGGCGACGGTGACCAGAGAAGAGGCGGCGGGAGGGGAATGAATGTAGCTACTGTTTGGGTTCACCTTCCGGCTTAAATAAATGCGTAGCATCACGTCTACCCACGGGTGCACAAATTGTAACATACGTGTCTGCTTAAGTGGGCGTCACATAACTGGTGTGTGTGTGAGAGAGATTTTGAGAGACAGAGTGCGTGTGTGCGACTCTACTCTTCGGACATGTACTCAACCTTTTGCATCGGGATATAAGTATAATGGTATTTACTTTAGCTAGTGATTTACGTGGCCATGTTAACGTGGTTGTGTCAAAAAAATGTCACTTCCTGCTCGTGATTTGCGTTATATAATTACAAGCAAGATTCTCGTGCATTGCACGGAACATCAATATGCATTTTTTTACAGAACACCTGTTGTGATTGACCCATGCAGGAGTAATCCCATGTGTAAAAACTAATGATATCTTGAGAATTTTATCGGAAAACTGGTATCTCGAGAATGTCATTGAAAAAATGAAAGATGAAAGATAAGGTGAGGAGGAGTGGAGCGTGGTGGTTACTGGTGGTCGGAATGGGCGGAGGCATGGGGATGGACGGCGCCGGCAGGCGGCAGCGGCCACCATGCATGCTAGATTGTTCTAGAGACTTATTCCTTTTTTAATTGCTGAGCAATGAGGTTGCGGGAGATAATGATGTGGAGAGAGATGCGGGTATCTTTTGTAAAATTATCATAGTTTGCTTTCTATCCTCAGATATAGATCATACGGTCTGTATTACAAGATGGCAGGCCAACCATCACCGCCAACTCGTTTTTTATAAGGGTACAGATGATAAGTTTGCTGACTACTAAAGTAAAGTGGAATTTGTCCATGTTATGCAAGTAAATAAAGGTGATTGTTTATCATACGGGTAAGGTTAGATGAAGGGTGGTAGGAACAAATGCTCCGCCTAGGGCATGTGTGTGTGAGATGGAGTCTTAGTGTGTGTGGTGTGTGTGTGTGTGTGAGAGAGAGAGAGAGGAGAGAGAGATGGAGTCTTAGTTTGTGTGTGTGAGAGAGAGAGAGAGATGGAGTCTTAGTGTGTGTGTGGGGGGGTGTGCGTGCGTGCGTGTGTGTGTTTGTGTGTGTGTGAGAGAGAGAGAGAGAGATGGAGTCTTAGTGTGCGTGTGTGTGGGGGGGGGGTGCGTGCATGCGTGTGTGTGTGTGCGCGTGTGTGTGTGTGTGTCGCGGGGTCCTCTGTGGAGGATGTAATTTAAGTGTGCATGGCTTCATCATAGAGAGGTGATGTGTATGGCAGATGACACCAACGATGGGGTGCGAGAGAGAAAATGCCCGTAGAGAGGGAAGAGAAGGTGTGTGCGTGTGAGAGGAGTCGACATCGAGAGAACGTGTTTGTTCGAGAGACACCGAGGAAGACTACTATATATCGATGGTGCATGTAGGCGGGAATTAAACAAAGGGATGGTCTTATTGGTTTCGGGGATATAGGGGAAGAGTGAGAGGCGGGGGGGGGGGGTAGCTAGAAGGAGATTGTTAAGTGTGAGTGTGTGTTTTACCCATCCAGGCGGAAGTTATGTGCACAAAAGAGGAGAACGATTCGATGTGGCGTTAGGATTGAGGGTAATTAACTACGTATGGAGACATAGAGACCTTGAACGTGCATGTGTGAGAGGTATACATGTATACGTGGGATGTGTGTGTGTGCGCGCGCGCATGATCGAGATAAAAGAAAGAAGACATAAGTCATAAGATCAACGACATGGGAGAGACGGATCGGTATGACAATATGCATGCATGTGAGAATGCAGGGAAGAAGGCCCGACAATTGAGCATGTGTTTTTGTCTTTAAGAGATAGTGGCGTGGGCTGGAGCATGCATCTATGGCGAGCAGAGGGAGTGAGGCGCAACGATTGTGCAAAAGAGACCAACCTATAAATGCATATGTATGGAGAGACATATATAGTGTGGGTGATAGGAAGCAAGACTCCGTGCGAGAAAGAAATGTTGACGGAGAAACTACAGATAGATACAGAGATGGAGATGCTAGCTAGAGGGACATCCGCTAGTTTGGGTGTTGGAGATGACCGTCGGGTGGTTCAAAGGGTGAAGTTATATATGTGTGTGAGAGGGCACTTGACTGCATGTAGAGAGAAACATATGTAGTGTGCGTGATAGGAATCAAGAGTGAGGGCGAGAAAGAAGGTTGATGGAGAAACAGATAAATAGAAAGATAAAGATGCTAGCTAGTGTGCGTTAGAGATAGGAGTCGAGTGGATCAGAAGGCTGGGTTATGTGTGTGGGTGTGAGAGAGATAGAGAGAGGGTGCATGTGAGTCACATACAAACAGATATCAGAGAGAAATGAGATCCAGAGAGACGGAGTTTTGTGTCTGCGAGAGAGAAAGATATTTCACAACGAGAGTGATAGCTAGAGAGACATACGAGGGAACGCAAGATATCTCTAGGGAGAGAGGGTGTGTGTGAGCGACATACAAGAGAACAATGGAGAAATATGAGACCCTGGGAGACAGAGTTTGTGTTTGTGTGTGAGAAAGAGATATTGAAGAGGAAGAGTCGTAGGTTCTCATATCTAAGGAGCGAAAGACATCTCTGTATGAGGGGTGTGCGAGTGGCACACATGGGAATAGTAGAGAGAAATGAGACCCCGGGAGACAAAGTTTTGTGTTTGTGTGAGAGAAAGAGATTCCACATGGAGAATCATAGTTAGAGACACATAGCAGGGAGCGAGATATACTTAGAGAGAGATAGAGTGATGAAGGTCGAGGGAGAGAGTACCGTCAGTGTGTTACGAAGATAAAAGATCATTGTCGACATACAGGTAGCACGAGAGATACCTGAGAGACGATGAACGCGTATAGGTCCAGAGAGATAGTCCTATATAAGCATGAGTGATAGCTATATGAGACGAATATCTGGATTAAAGGGGATTCAAATATTTAAACTGGAGATCACGACATCGATAATATCATAACGCAAATTGGTGTATCAAACATGCATATTCATTTGAATTTGGGCACACGTGTAATGTTATATAGTTTATCAATATTGGTGATCCATAGATTCTTCAATTACAAACAATGCATGGTTTATATGCAATTAATGTCTAAACGGGATTACACTATATGTTGCGTGTGTGAAACACATTATACATGTTTGAGAAGTAAAAAAACCCGCATGAAACACACATTAATTGGAGACAGTTAGCGAGGAATGCATACATTGGATTTCAACATAAAGTGGTTTCAAATATTTGAAAATCCAAATTGATGGATACAACCTTATGAATCTGAGATCATGCCATTTGTAAACCATATTTATGTATAAATGGTGTTGTGCTTTTGAAAGTATATATAAAAAATGATGTATATAGAATGTAATTCCAATTGAAAATGGATCCCGCCCGAAAAAAATAGAATACAAACGGGATTCGAATTGAGTTGGCACGGTAAACGTGCACTCTGCAAAATTTGAACGAAGCGGGGAAAGTCGCAGTAACCGCCCGAAACCAAAATCTGCGAGATGGAAATCACTACTGCCTATCCCTGCCACGCAAAGCCTATCTGCTGGATTTCTATAGGTTTCGATAGGGGTAGGTTTGTAATTTCACCCAAACGTGACGTAACCGCCTCTCACCCGGATTCATACACGGTGGGCGCCAAAACACAGTGTGTCCTCGGCCGAAATCGACTCCCTCCCCGATTCATATTCATACACGGTGGGCGCCAAAAACAAACTCTCGTCGGCAAATATTCGGTGTATGCGAGATTACCGTCCTATCCCCAACCGACTAATGTTGCTGTGATGTAGTAGAAATTTGAAACGGGGGCTAAGTTTGTAAATTTCCTCGCATTTGAGACAAGCGCGCCCTGAATACATGGTTCCCCCTTCCTCTCTACCTCCCTTTTCCCCATTCGTACTCCGTGGGCGCCAAAACACCCTCTCCACCCCACCCTCCTCCGTCCGCCGCCGTCCGCCACCCCATCCACCGCCGTCCTCCTCCACCATGCCGGAGCTGATACCCCGACGCCGCCGTCCATTACAAGAGATCGACCTCTCTCATCCACGGCTTCGGACCGGGATCCTTGCATCCCGTCCTCTCGCTTCATCCCCGCCGTCGTCCACCTTGCCGGCGCCGCTCCTACGACCGTCTCGTCCACCGCGCCCCGCCGCCACCGTCTACCCTCCTAGATCTGCTTCCACGCCGCCGACAGCCATCGCTACCGCAGCACCGTCAAATTCTCAGCAGATGCGTACACGGCGCCGCACCAGAGGCGGTACTCTTTCGTATCTGCTCAACTTATTTATCGCAGCAAGAAAATAGATCGCCACTGCTTTACTCTGATTTCTTGTCTTGGTTGCGAAGTTGCCTTTGTCCGGTTTGCACCTTCAGATCCGCCATGGCACGCTCAACACTATACTCCCAATGCTTATGGTTTTCCCCTTTTATATTCCACACTAGTTAAATCACAGTAGACTAAATTTCAAAATTGGGTCAGTCGATTTTTCAGAGCTCGCCGGAGTTCGCCGGTGCGATCGAAGGGGCTCGGGTGGTTGTGGGGCCTCGCCGAACGAAGAAAACTCGACGCGGGTGGGGGTTGGGCGGGGTGGGGTGGGGTGGCGGAGGAACACAGGCGGTGGGGGCCGGTGGTCCGGCCGGCGGCCCGTGCGGTGTTCTGTATGGGAAGAATCAGAGACGAGGAAGAAGAAGGGTTAGGAGACGTAGGATCTTCATCCAACCGCCTGAAATGGTCGAGAGACAGCTGGGAGTTGCATTCTTAATGCGCTCTGGTTCATCATGTGTGGGCACTGCGCAACCAACATTTTATTATCCAAAATCTGCTTGCTCTTCTTTACCATGTTCCTCTTCCGTTCTTCTTTAATATGTACTCTCTCCGTTCCTAAATACAAGTCTTTGTATAGATTCCACCATGGACTACATATGGAGCAAAATGAGTGAATCTACACTCTAAAATGTATCTGGATACATCTGTATGTGATCCATAGTGGAAATCTCTACCAAGACTTATATTTTGGAACGGAGGGAGTATGATAGTAGTACAGTATGTTCCTTGTACTGAAGATGAGCAGGGACATTTGCAGTGTAGAGGTCTATACGGTCGGTTGTGATGGACACTTTGAGCCTCTTTGATTCGTAGGATCTTGTAAACATAGGAATAGGATTTGTAGTGGCCTGCCCACTTGAATCCTATAAGAATAGCAAGGAAATGCGGGGAGCTGTGTCGCCTTTGAGAGTTACACTGATATTAACAGTACCGCACCTTCACTTGAAGAGAGCTGGTATCCGAAGCCTTTCTAGCCGTACCGGCAATACTAGCACATATATTCCAGCAAGTTCCACTTTGCTGATTTTACTCTGATGCTTAAGGTTTTCCCGTTATATCTACACTATGATCTGTGTAGCTGCTTTGTGTCGCACTAGCAGCAGTCCACTCTTGAAGCTAAACACTGCAATGACTTACAAAATTGGCACCAAGGCATTGAGTGCCATTCTGGATGCAATGAAACTCATACGCTCCCCACCTGTTGATTCTTGTTCAGAATATGATCCTAATGACTATTCTAACCTCGAGGAGTCAAAGGCAGATGGCCTGTCCTGTTCACCCATCAAGGTGCCTGTTCTAATTTGGCAATGTTTTATTGATTGCGGGTATCTTGCATATGTTGTCTTGCATTTCTTCTACTTTGTTGCACCGCCATCTGCTTAGTTTACTCATCATATATGTCGAGATGCCATGCCCATCCATTATCAATACATATTCCATCTGTCATCATACCATGTTTTTCCACTCAAATGCTGTTCTTGTGCATCAGACATCAAAAAGGAAGAGGGTGATTGCCGAACCTGAAGGAGCACCAGCAAAGTCCTTGAAAAACGTGGTGGTGCCGGAGAAATCAGACAGCACCCCACTTATATTGGCTGTACAACCAGTGACACAAAACGTAGGACCGACTCCAGCAGACTGTACCCATACTTCACTGGCCACACCACTAGCCCCACCACACAGGACCTGCACTCCAGCAAAAGGTATACCGATTTCATTTGCCATAGCACCAGCTGTACCACAGAAAAATCCCACTCCAGCAAAAAGTACAGCAAGTCCACCGGCCGAAGACCTATCCCAACTGCAGAGACGGCCAATTCCTGCAGATTGGAACCCCATTCCATTTATTCCCAGTTTAAAAGACAATGCTTTCAATGTTGTTAGGGACTACGTGCATATATTCCCATCATGGGAAGATTATTGTGAAGACAAACACCATTTTCACATCTTCCTGTCCAACTTACGTGTAAGTGCTATTATTCATGGTTATTATTTTCCTGTTTTCTGCTGATTGAACACATCAATGATTTACATTACATTGTTGTAACTAGGCGAGGGTCAATCTGGATAGTCATGACGAGCAAAGCTTGCTTGTGCTTTTCAAGGAAGCATTGCAGCAGTATCGGTGTTACCTGAGGAAATCACACTTTGATGGCAAGTCTATAAACGAATTTCCGGTGAAGTCTCCTGTGCTAAATTTAGAAGACATTGAATGGAAAAACCTTGTTATGCACTGGTCTCGTTCCCAGGATGAGGTACTGTCTATGAAATCACATGACAATTTGAACTTCTACTTTTCCGCATGTGCCTTACGGATCTTTTTTGCAGGAAATCTGCTCGAAGAAGAATTCCGGTTTGACAAGAACGACAGGATATCGCAAATATGCTGCCCGCTGCTTTGCTCTTGTTAGTACCTGTTGTCCTGTATCACTGTACTTGCATACATACCTGGTTCATTATGTGACAGCAGTATGCATGATAGCTTGCTTATCAATTGTTCGCTCCAAATTATCTGATCTGTATGAATGGTTACATTAGTGTAGAATATATCCAATGCCAATGTTTTTTTAGCTCTGCATTGTTCTTGTAAGTACATGCTGTCCTTTATCAGTGTACTTATAATGACAGGTAGTTGTTCATGTACCATCACTCTGCAGCTTATTTTCCTTTGCCCTCCATTTTCTACACATCAGATCTATATTTACTCTTACCATAAGGTTGGTACTGAAGAAGTTTAGCTGTGCATTGCTCTTGGCTGTACCTTTTGCCTGTATCGCTGCACTTACATTTATAGCTACTTGGTTATGTAGCATCACTCTTCATCTTATCTTAAATATTCTCCATTTTTTCGTATATTATCACATCTATATTTACTCTTAACAAAATGTAGAATAAAGGCAATGCTTTTGAAGAAGATTCTGTGGTAAACTTCTTGAATTGCCCCCCCCATCAGCATGGACAAGGCCTTTATAGAGCCTGTCTTCACCAATAATGTAAGTTTGTCCATCTCAAGCCTTCAAACTTTGTTGTATATATTTGGTTAGGCATGACTGCAACAGCTGTTTATTTTTGGTGTTTGCATCAAATTGCTTGTTTAAAGTTTATTATGTAGTTCATAAACAAAAGTTTGTCCTTTCTCAATTTAAGTTTTCAGTTGTACAACCAAGTTCCTTCTTCATACCATGTAAATTAAACTATACAGAGCAAGTGATCTTCTTTTGCACTGCATGTATGCTTCTGTTCTTCATCCGTAATCCAGTGGTGTGGTGAACCTACCCACTACAGCACAATGTCATATTCTGCAATGTCTTAACTATGAACAATGTCATATCATTCTACTATTATTTAAACCGTCTCTTTATTTGCCAATCTGAAATGGTATAAATTGACAGCACACTAACCATTGATACTTATGAGTTCTTGATCTGTAATCCAGTGGTGTCGTGAAGCTGCCAACTCCTTCACAATGTCATTTCCTGCCATGTCTTGACCTGAACAATACCATATTGTGTTAATGCAATTTTAAACTGTGTCACTTTATTCGTCAGTAAGAAATGTGATGAATTGTCAGCACTGATACTTTTATGTGCAAAACCTGTCATCTGTCTGCTTGTTTATCTTTCAGAGTGAGGAAGATATAAGTGTTGAACAAGCGCAGTCTCATCATCTTGCTCAGCTGCTTGCGCTGCAGCTCCCCAGCAGGGCTAACCTTTCTTGAACTCTATTGAAGTGCTGTCGGTTTTGTATATTATTTTGTCGGCGTGTTTATTTGCACTGGTGGCGATCTTTGATGCCCAGTGTATGTAATCTGCTGTCTGCTTGTGCTTTATTATCATAGTGGCGAACTTTGATGCCCAGTGGATGTAATATGCCGTAATTTCTTTATTGTATAGTCTAGGTTTTTTCTTATTCACGATGCTGCAGTTATTTTACTGTATATATATCCTGTCTTCGCAGTAAACCGGCCAAACCGTAAAATTACGGTACATAATCGGGCCGTCATGCAATCACGATGTAGGTTGGGCCTGAAACGTGCCGAACAGCTCACGGGCCGGCAGCAGCCCGAAATGAACCCCGGCCCATGATTGTGCGAATCAAATCACGGGCTTTTAACAGGCCAAAATTGTCTCGGTCCTTGTTTGGCCCAATCAGATATCGGCTGCGAGCAGGCCGGATGCAAACCGGGCCGTAGTTAGGCCCAACTATATGACGGGCTTTTAACAGGCCGAAATTAATATAGGGCCGAAATGTTAAACGGGCCTTTAACAGGCCAAAACTAATATCAGGCCGAATTACTAAGTGGGCCTTTAGCAAGTGGGCCCAAAAGCATAGTGTCCAGTTGACGGGCCGAATCTGATATGGGCCATAATTGAGCCCAAAGCCTCTTAAAGGGCCGGACCTGATCTGGGCCGTAATTTGGCCCAGAACGTGGTAGGCTTTTAACGGGCCGGATCTCATATGGGCCACTATTAGGCCCGGAGCGTGGCAGGCCATTAATGGACCGGATCAAATATGGGCCGGCATTTGGCCCAAAACATGGCAGCCAGTTAATGGGCCGGCCTACTAGGGTCCTCAAAATCTTGTGGGCCTACAGCTGGGCCGGCCCATTAATGTCGGCGAAATCTCGTGGGCCTTTAGCTGGGCCGGCCCATTATGATCCGCAAGAATCTTGTGGGCCTTTACCTGGGCCGGCCCATTATGGCACACAAAAATCTTGTGGGCCTTTACCTGGGCCGGCCCATTATGGCCCGCAAAATCTTGTGGGCCTTTAGCTGGGCCAGCCCATTATGGTCCGCAAAATCTCGTGGGCCTTTAGCTGGGCCGGCCCATTATGGTCCGCAAAATCTTGTGGGCCTTCAGTTGGGCCGGCCCATTTAAACTTGATGGGCCGGTCCACGTGTCAACATATCATAGGCGCGTCTCGCCCATTGGATGAGTGACACCTGTGCCAACGCGGACCTGACACGTGTCTCCTCCTGCAAATGATGATTTTACACGTGGAAAATCCCCATTGGTCGGGGCTGTTAACGGGTTATCGGATCCAAAACCCGACCCGATAGCTTAACGGCGTTCCGTTACGGTGGATGCCACGTGTCGGTCACCCTTGACGAAAGCACTTCTGTGACGCGCGATTTATCGTCATGGAAGTGGACACTTCCGTGATGATAATTTTGGTAATGTCATGGAACACTTCTACGACAGCACATGTATGACTATCTTGATTCTGTCATAAATTTTTCATGGATGTACATGCATGACAAAAAACGCGACCTACTGTGACAAACACGTATCATCACGGAAGTGTATTTTTTTGTAGTGATGGTCTCTCTCAAACAACCCTGCAAGCAAATAACAAAAAGTCTCTTGTGTCTCCGACACACCAAATACAATGGTAAATTGTGTAGGTGCACTAGTTCGGCGAAGAATGGTGATACAAGTGTAGTAATGATAGTAGATATTTATTTTTGTAATAGTAACAATAAAAAACAGCAAGGTAACAAGTAACAAAAGTGAGCACAAACGGTATTGCAATGCTTAGAAACAAGGCCTAGGGTTCATATTTTCGCTACTGCAATCTCTCAACAATGGTAACATAATTGAGTCATATGGCAATCCCTCAACGTGTGATAAAGAATCACTCCAAAGTTCTTATCTAGCGGAGAACATAAGAAGAAATTGATTGTAGGGTACGAAACCACCTCAAAGTTATCCTTTCCGATCGATCTATCGAGCTATTCCTATAAGTGTCACAAACAGCCCAAGAGTTCGTACAAAAATAACACCATATGATACACATCAACCAACTCTAATGTCACCTAGATACTCCAATGTCACCACAAGTATCCGTGATTTGATTATATGATATGCATCAAACAACTTCAGATTCATAATATTCAATCCAACAGAAAGAACTTCAAAGAGTGCCCCAAGATTTCTACCGGAGAAAGTAGGACAAAAACATACATCAACCCCTATGCATAGATTACCCCAATGTCACCTCGGCAATTCACGAGTTGAGTGCCAAAACATACATCAAGTGAATCAATATAATACCCCATTGTCACCACGGGTATTCATATGCAAGACATACATCGAGTATTCTCAAATCCAACAAGGTATTCAATCCAATAAAAGTGAAACCTCAAAGGTAAAAATTCAATTCATCACAACAAGATAGAGAGGGAAAAACACCATATGATCCAACTATATTAACAAAGCTCACGATACATCAAGATCGTGCCAAATCAAGAACACAAGAGCAAAACTGTGGTAGTTCTGTTGAAAACAGCATCAATCCGGGTTAATTAGAGCCCAAAACAAGAGCAAAACAGTTTGGAGAAGTAGATACGATAGAGACGTATCAAATCCCCTAAGCTGACAAGCAATTCAGTTGACAAACTGAAAGTGATAAAAAAACTTTTACGCACTCTTTTATTCTTGTATCCGTATATAAGCTTAAATAGCACCCAAGTTTTCAGCAAAGATCATGAACTAACAATGTAAATGATAACACTTAGAAATCACATTTACTCATATCAATGGCATAATCAACAAGAGAGCAATAATAACATATCTTAGATGCCAAAAAAATTCAAAACAATCATGATATAACATGATAACATGGTATCTCGCTAGCCTTTTCTGAGACTGCAAAACATAAATGCAGAGCACCTCAGAAAGTTCAAGCAGAGACTAAACATTGTAATTCATGGTAGAAGAGATCCAGTCATGCTCACATCCAACATTAACTAGACTCGATGCAAAGAAAGACAATAGTGCTCTTAGGATTGGTGCTTTAAATAAAAAGGTGATGACTCAACAATAAAAGTAAATGACATGAAAGTAAATAGATAGGTGTTAGGGCATGTTTCTCTCTAAGTAGTTTTGGTGATTGATGACAATGCTTTTGCAGACTAATCGTGTGCGTTGGGTTTTTCAGAGATTCATTCATTGGCACGAGACGATTCCTTCCCCTCGGAGCTTTAAGTGAAGACGGTGTAGTCTCTTTCGTTTCGGTTTTGGTGGACCTGAGTCGTAGGAGACACCGTACTATCAAGAGGGGGTCCGCAATGGAAAGGCTAGGGTGGAATCAACACGTACACTTCATTTTTGCACCCCCAGCTCCTTTCCTCTCCTTGGAGTTTGTCGTTTCAAATGGAAGTGGAGATGTGAGGAGATAGCGGTAGTACCACCGCCAGCGGGTAGTACCGCCCATGGTCCTCAAGCAGCAGTACCGCTGTCCTACAGCGGTAGTACCGCTTGGGTGCATCGGCGACAGTACCGTCCTGGTTCGGCACCGCTACCACTTCGATTCGAGGATGTCTTTTCTCGTGTTGGGTTGTGCGGCAGTAGAAGCGGCAGTAGCAGCGGTAGTACCGCCTGTGAGCGGTAGTACCGCGGCTACCACCGCTACTAGTGCCGCCCATACCCTCTTTCTCTCTCCCGTTCTCCCTCTTTTTCTTCTGCTCTCAGTCTCATCGGTAGTACCGCTGGTGGTCGCGGTAGTACCACTGCTACCAATAGTAGTGCCGCTCTATGCGGGCTGGAGAGGGGGGTAATGGTTGGATTGGTTCCCCCACTATAAAAGGAGGTCTTCTTCTCCAAGTTGACTTACCTCTTTTCCCCCAAGCTCAATTGTTGCTCCAAAGCTCATTTTCGCCCGATCTCTCTCCCTGGCCAATCAAACTTGTTGATTTTCTAGGGATTGCTTGAGAAAGCCCGGATCTACACTTCCACCAAGAGAAATTTGATTCCCCCCACTAATCCCTTGCGGATCATGTTACTCTTGGGTGTTTGAGCACCCTAGACGGTTGAGGTCACCTCGGAGTCACATTCCATTGTGGTGAAGCTCCATGCTATAGTTGGAAGCCTCCAATTAAGTTGTGGATATTTCCCCAACCTTGTTTGTAAAGGTTCAGTCGCCACCTCCAAGGGCACCACTAGTGGAATCACGACATCTCGCATTGTGTGAGGGTGTGAGGAGAATACGGTGGCCCTAGTGCCTCCACACCGCTCCAACGGAGACATACTTTCCCCAAAGGGAAGGAACTTCGGTAACACATCCTCGTCTCCACCGGCTCCACTTGTGGTTATCTCCTCACTTTACTTTGTGCAAGTTTATATTGTATTGTATCATTTGCTTGCACTTGTTGTTGTTGTTGTTTGCATCATATAGGTTGTTCACCTAGTTGCACATCTAGACAACATATTTGTTGCTAAACCTAATTGTTAAGAAAAGCTAAAAATGGTAGTTGCCTATTCACCCCCCCTCTAGTCAACCATATCGATACTTTCAATTGGTATCAGAGCCTCGTCTCTTTATTAAGGGTTTCAACATCCGATGAGTATGGTTGACACCGAGGAGGAAGTGCCTGAGGCCGTGGAGTTGACTTTGATCACTCGAGACGACTTAAATGAAGCTATGGCTTTACTTAAGACGTTTATGACGGTCAAAGTCAAGTCCATGCTTAAAGAATCACTTGAGGGGATGAAATCCACTCCCGATCCCTTGGTTGTGGTTAATCCCACGGCATCGGAGTCGGAGGCCAATTCCGCCAAGGAAGCGGCTAAAGGTACTCATGTTCCTTCCCCTCATGGAAAGAATGGGACAGGAACCTTTGCCTGGGTTCCCCCTCCCCCAATCTATGCAGGATCGGTCCCTACAGCTCGCATTAATATTCATGGTCCTCCTCCCAAGCTTGTTAAGGGTGATTTTGCTAATTGTATATTTCGCATTAAGTCTCATTTGAATCATTGCTCAACTAACCTTTGGAGAATCATTGGGCAAGGCTTCTACCCGCATGATTCGAACAACTACACCCCAAGAGAAGAAGTGGACAACCAATACAATCACTCCGTTTTGTTCATCCTTCAAGAAGTGGTACCTCCCAAAGACCTTGCACACCTTCGACCTTTCACTCGTGCAAAGGATTGTTGGGAGCACATTGTTTCGATGTACAAGGGGAGCTCAAGCATCCAATGATCCAACTTTGAAGTGGTCCTTGGTGAGGCCGATGAATTTGTGATGCTCAAAGATGAGAGACCTTTATCGGAGGGTGACTACTCTTGCAGTTGCCTCTCCAAGACCATGGAAGCAAGGATATGATGACACTTGGATCAAGCGCAAGTTCCTCAAGGCCATCATGCCTTTCAACAAGGCGATGTCTTTCGTGATTCGTCAAAGGCCGGACTTTCACTCCTTAACCTCAAGTGAAGTGTTGGATGAGTTTATTGCCATGAACATCATGAACAAGACCGCCGACAATGCTCTTGCTCGGGTCCGGTCAAAGAAAAGCACTCCATCCCTTGCTTTGAATGCCAAGGCAATCTCGGAAGAAGAAGAGGAAGAAGAAGAAGAGTGTGGCCTCGAGGACACCAAGTATGCTTACCATGAGCACATGGCTCTTGCGTCAAGGCAATTTTGGAGCAACAAGAGGAACTCAAGACCCAACTTCACCAAGAACAACTCAAGTGGGTCAAAGAGCAAGCAACGTGTAAGAACTTGTTACAATTGTGGCAATGTGAGTCACTTTGTGGCGGATTGCCCTTACGAGAAGAGGGAAGACAATGGTGGCAAACTCATTCGGAAGGATAAAGCCAAGTCTTTCCCTAGCAAGAACAACTTCACTAAGAAGCCTCCTCCAAAGGGCTTGGTGGCACAAGAAGAGTACGCCTCCGATGATGATGAGGAAGATACAAGTGGAGAAGGAATGGCAATGGCAACCATTTCTATTGCTACATCTTCTCCCTCCAAGGTGTCTCTCTTCGGCGCCCCCAATGAAAACACCATTGCCAAGTGTCTCATGGCCAAAGGTATCAACAAGGTAACTCCTGACATCAAAACTACCATCATTACTACTCCTTCATTGTTAGATTGTGTTGATGATAGTGAGGTGGAGAAAGTTGATGAGAATGAGTTCACCAAGTTTGTGAGCAAGCTCAAGGGTGAGTCCAAGAAGCACTTTGTTGCTCTCTTGGAACAACTTGGTGGGGCCAATGATATCATTGAGTCTCATGAGGATACTATCTCCAAGTTGGAGGAGCATAGTCGTGACTATGCCGATGAAATTGCGGATCTTTCCATTGCTCTAAAGGAAGAGCAAGATCTTCGTTTGACTCTTGAGGAGTAACACAACGTTGATCATGCTAAATTGCAAAAAGATCTTGATCATGCTATTGTTCTTACTCGTGTGCTTAAATCTAAGAAAGCCGAACTTGAGGTTGGCCATGCTAGACTCAAGGAAGAGTTTGATACACTTGACAAGGCTCACAAGGTCTTGAAGGGTGTTCATGCCTCTCTCAAAGAGTCTCATGATCAACTCCAAGTGAAGCTAACCAAGGATATTTCCACGTGTCCTCCTTTCATTCTAATTGATAATGCCCATGCTACTAACCCTTGTTGTGAGCATGTGCATCTTGTGGAGGAAAATGCTAAGTTGAAAGAAGCAACTTGAGAAGGGCCTTGTGACTTGCATACAAGGCGAGAAGAATCTCAATGACCTTTTGAGCAATCAAAAGGAAGTTGTAGGAAAGGAAGGACTTGGGTTTGTACCCAAGTCAAAGAAGAAAAAACAAGACCAAGCAATCTCTCCCTCTAAGGAGACCTTTGTCAAGGCGGGTGAGGGTACTCATGAGAGAAGAAAAACAACAAGGAAGTGGGTGGTAATGCCAAGAAGGGCAAAACTGCTCCCAACAACAAAGTCGGCGACTTTAATCGTTCTTATGTTTTATGCCATGCTAGTGATGGGCATGTTTATGCCAAATTCGTTGGTTCTTACTATGAGTACATTGAATGGTCTATTTGGGTTCCTAAGACCCTTGTTGCTAACATAAACGGACCCATTCAAAATGGCTACCTAAATCCAAGCATTGATCTCTTGTAGGAGTTTGCTTCCTGTGGAGTGTCATGGTTGCTTGATAGTGGAGCAAGAAATCATATGACCGGGAGCAAGGACTTGGTGGTGAATGTGCATCCAATTCCATCTATGCCCACCCATGTCCAATTTGGTGATGCCTCAACTTCTAATGTATTGGGACTTGGCAAGGTGGTCATCTCTCAAGATTTAACTATTGAGAAGGTCATGCTTGTTGAGTCCCTTGCATACAATTTACTTTCCGTTCGTCAACTTGCACTTATGGGCTTTGCAACATTCTTTGATCTTGATACCGTGGCCCTTTTGTGGAGCAAGACTCTTAAAGTAGCCTTTGTTGGGCATGTCGAGAACGGTCTCTATGTGGTGAATTTTTCGGAAGCACCCACTAAGATCGCGACTTGCCTAATGGCTAAAGTTGATGTGGGTTGGCTTTGGCATCGCCGACTAGCCCATGTCAATATGAGATCTTTGCAAAGTCTCCTCAAAGGTGATCACGCCGTGGGACTAACAAATGTGATTTTTGCCAAAGACCGTGCTTGCAGTGCTTGTATCGAAGGAAAGCTTCATGGAATGGCTCACCGTCCCACGACTATCATCTATTCAAAGAGGCCCTTGGAGCTCCTTCACATGGATCTCTTTGGACCTCCATCCTTTGATAGTCTTGGTGGAAGAAAGTATTGCTTGGTGATTGTGGATGGCTATTCAAGATATACATGGGTATACTTCTTCAAGAGGAAGAGTGAGACTCAACAAATTGTCATCAACTTCGCAAATGAAGCTCAACGTCAACATAATGCAAAGATCTTGATGATTAGAAGTGACAACGGCACCGAGTTCAAGAACTACACCTTGGATGAGTTTCTTAGTGACGAGGGGATCAAGCACCAATATGTCGCACCCTATACCCCTCAACAAAATGGTGTGGCGGAGAGGAAGAACCGGGCGTTGATGGATGCAGCAAGGACCATGATGGCAGAATTCAAGTCTCTGTACAACTTTTGGGCCGAAGCTATCAACACCGCATGTCATGCATCCAATAGGCTCTACCTCCGGAAAGGCTTGAACGAGACTCCATATGAGATACTTACCGGCAACAAGCCCAATCTCAAGTACTTCAGGTGTTCGGTTGTAAGTGTTTCATTCTCAAGAAAGGTGTTCGTTTGTCTAAATTTGAACCTAGAGCTCAAGAGGGCATATTTGTTGGTTATGCTACAAACTATCATGCTTACTGTGTCCTCAACAAGTCCACCGGACTCATTGAGGAGACGTGTAACGTGGAGTTTGATGAGAATAACGTCTCCCAAGTGGAGCAAAGTGGTCTTTGTGATGTAGGTGATGAAATTCCTCCTCAAGCTATAAGAAGAATGGGGATTGGTAAAATACTCCCCATTGAGGAACCCCTTGTGGCCGAAGGAAAAGGACAATGCTATACTCAAGTGGACCCATCACCTACACTAGACCCACACGCTTCTGAAGAACAAAATGAAGGCCCTCAACCCAATGAACAAGATCAAGGCCAAGATCAACTCCATGGAGGTGGTGATGCGCCAAATGATGCCCAAGATCAAGTTCATGCCTCCGAGCATGCTCAAGGTTAAGAGCAAGCTCAAGACGATGCTCAAGATCAAGAGCCAACTCAATGTCAAGAGCAAGCTCAAGACGGTTCTCATGATAAAGAGCAAGCTCAAGATTAAGAGCAAACTCAAGACGGTGGTCAAAATGTGCAAGATGATCCTCAAATTCCCATTGAGAAACTTTTGGAGCGCCGTGC
This sequence comes from Triticum aestivum, assembly GCF_018294505.1. Lineage (NCBI taxonomy): Eukaryota > Viridiplantae > Streptophyta > Magnoliopsida > Poales > Poaceae > Triticum > Triticum aestivum. Next base: position 57,514,029 of record NC_057802.1, read on the forward strand.
CGCTAAAGTGGCTTCCAAGCTGAAGCATCAACAACATGTCATGGAGAATGTGCTTGGAAGCTTGAGAAAAGGGGTAACTACTCGCAAACAATTGTCAAACTTTTGGGAGCATCAAGCGTTTGTTTCGTGTGTTGAACACCAAAAGGTACATGAGGCAATTGATGACGAGGATTGGCTTGAAGCAATGCACGATGAACTCAACGACTTCGAGCGCAATCAAGTTTGGGATCTAGTACCAAGGCCATCGGAGGAACATAATGTCATTGGAACCAAATGGGTCTTCTAGAACAAGCAAGATGCAAATGGCGTGGTTGTTCGAAACAAGGCGGTTGGTGGCACAAGGCTACTCCCAAGTCGAGGGTATTGACTATGGTGAAACCTTTGCCCCCGTTGCTCGTCTTGAATCCATTCGAATGTTGTTTGCTTATGCTTCTCATCATGACTTTAAATTGCAACAAATGGATGTGAAAAGTGCATTTCTTAATGGTCCTCTGAATGAGTTGGTATATGTCAAACAACCTCCGGGATTCGAGGATCCCAAATTCCCCACTCATGTATACAAACTCAAAAAGGCGCTCTATGGCCTTAAACAAGCCCCACGTGCGTGGTATGAGCACCTTACCGAGTTGTTGCGAGATCATGGATTTGAAATTGGGAAAATCGATCCCACTCTTTTTACTAAGAGGGCCAAAGGGGATTTGTTCATATGCCAACTATATGTTGATGATATTATCTTTGGTTCTCCTAAAAAATCTTTTAATGATGAGTTTGCTGCACTAATGACCGAGAAGTTTAAGATGTCTATGATGGGAGAGTTGAAGTTCTTTCTTGGGTTCGAAATCAAGCAAAGAAGAGAAGGAACTTTCATCAACCAAGCGAAGTACACCCAAGACATGCTCAAGAAATTCAAGCTAGATGATGTCAAACCGGCCAAGTTTCCAATGCCCACCAAATGCAAGCTTGACAGTGATCCCAATGGTAAAGCGGTGGATCAAAAGGTATATCGTTCCATGATTGGATCCTTGCTTTACCTTTGTGCATCTAGACCGGATATCATGTTGAGTGTGGGAATTTGTGCACGGTTTCAAGCCGCACCTAAGGAAAGCCACTATGTGGCGGTCAAGCGAATCTTTCGATATTTGGCTCATACCTTGCTACCTCTTGAGCACTGCGTTGGTTTTCCCTTGAAGAGGAAAGGGTGATGCAGTAAAGTAGCGTAAGTATTTCCCTCAGTTTTTGAGAACCAAGGTATCAATCCAGTAGGAGACCACGCTCAAGTCCCACGCACCTACACAAACAAATAAGAACCTTGCAACCAACGCGATAAAGGGGTTGTCAATCCCTTCACGGCCACTTGCAAAAGTGAGATCTGATAGATATGATAAGGTAATATTTTTGGTATTTTAATGATAAAGAGTAAAAGCAAAGAAAGCAAAATAAACGGTAATAGAAATAGCTTGTTGACGGGAGATTAATATGATGGAGAATAGACCCGGGGGGCATAGGTTTCACTAGTGGCTTCTCTCAAGATAGCATAAGTATTACGGTGGGTGAACAAATTACTGTTGAGCAATTGATAGAATTGAGCATAGTTATGAGAATATCTAGGTATGATCATGTATATAGGCATCACGTCCGTGACAAGTAGACCGACTCCTGCCTGCATCTACTACTATTACTCCACACATCGACCGCTATCCAGCATGCATCTAGAGTATTAAGTTCATAAGAACAGAGTAACGCTTTAAGCAAGATGACATGATGTAGAGGGATAAACTCATGCAATATGATATAAACCCCATCTTTTTATCCTCGATGGCAACAATACAATACATGTCGTTTCCCCTACTGTCACTGGGATCGAGCACCGCAAGATTGAACCCAAAGCTAAGCACTTCTCCCATTTCAAGAAAGATCAATCTAGTAGGCCAAACCAAACTGATAATTCGAAGAGACTTGCAAAGATAACCAATCATACATAAAAGAATTCAGAGGAGATTCAAATATTGTTCATAGATAATCTTGATCATAAACCCACAATTCATCGGATCTTGACAAACACACCGCAAAAGAAGATTACATCGAATAGATCCCCAAGAGAATCGAGGAGAACTTTGTATTGAGATCCAAATAGAGAGAAGAAGCCATCTAGCTAATAACTATGGACCCGAAGGTCTGAGGTAAACTACTCACACATCATCGGAGAGGCTATGGTGTTGATGTAGAAGCCCTCCGTGATGAATGCCCCCTACGGTGGAGCACCGGAAAAGGCCCCAAGATGGGATCTCACGGGTACAGAAGGTTGCGGCGGTGGAAATAGGGTTTTTTGCTCCTCCTCTGATGTTTTCGGGGTACGTAGGTATATATAGGAGGAAGAAGTAGGTTGGTGGAGCTACAAGGGGCCCACAAGGGTGGAGGGCGCGCCCAGGGGGTAGGCGCGCCCCCTGCCTCGTGGCCTCCTCGTTGATTGCTTGACGTCCACTCGAAGTCCTCTGGATCACGTTTGTTTAGAAAATCACGTTCCCAAAGGTTTCATTCCGTTTGGACTCCGTTTGATATTCCTTTCCTTCGAAACACTGAAATAGGCAAAAAAACAGCAATTTGGGCTGGGCCTCCGGTTAATAGGTTAGCCCCAAGAATAATATAAAAGTGTATAATAAAGCCCATTGAACATCCAAAACAGATAATATAATAGCATGGAACAATCAAAAATTATAGATACGTTGGAGACGTATCAAGCATCCCCAAGCTTAATTCCTGCTCGTCCTCGAGTAGGTAAATGATAAAAACAGAATTTTTGATGTGGAATGCTACTTATCATAATTTTCAATGTAATTATTTTTATTGTGGTATGAATATTTAGATCCAAAAGATTCAAGATAAAATTTGAATGTTGACATAAAAACAATAATACTTCAAACATGCTAACCAAGCAATTATGTCTTATGAAAATAACATAGCCAAAGAAAGCTTATCCCTACAAAATCAAATAGTTAGGTGTGTACAAGCCAAGTTGCTTGCTCACGAAGACCTAGGGCATTTTGAGGAAGCCCATCATTGGAATATACAAGCCAAGTTCTATAATGAAAAATGCCCACTAGTATATGAAAGTGACAACAAAGGAGACTCTCTATCATGAAGATCACGGTGCTACTTTGAAGCACAAGTGTGGAAAACGGATAGTAACATTGTCCCTTCTCTCTTTTTCTCTCATTATTTTTCTCCCTTTTTTTCTTTTTTTTGTTGGGCCTTCTCTTTTTTTTCTTTGGCCTCTTTTTTTAGTCCGGAATCTCATCCCGACTTGTGGGGGAATCATAGTCTCCATCATCCTTTCCTCACATGGGACAATGATCTAATAATGATGATCATCACACTTTTATTACTTACAACTCAAGAATTACAACTCAATATTTAGAACAAAATATGACTCTATGTGAATGCCTCCGGCGGTGTACCGGGATATGCAATGAATCAAGAGTGACATGTATAAAAAATTATGAAAGGTGGATTTGCCACAAATACAATGTCAACTACATGATCATGCAAAGCAATATGACAATGATGAAGCGTGTCATAATAAACAGAATGGTGGAAAGTTGCATGGCAACATATCTCGGAATGGCTATGGAAATGCCATGATAGGTAGGTATGGTGGCTGTTTTGAGGAAGATATAAGGAGGTTTATGTGTGATACAGCGTATCATATCACGGGGTTTGGATGCACCGGCGAAGTTTGCACCAACTCTCAAGGCGAGAAAGGGCAATGCACGGTACCGTAGAGGCTAGAAAATTGTGGAAGGTTGAGAGTGTGTATAATCCATGGACTCACATTAGTCATAAAGAACTCATATACTTATTGCAAAAGTTTATTAGCCCTCGAAGCAAAGTACTACTACGCATGCCCCTAGAGGGATAGATTGGTAGGAAAAGAACATCGCTCATCCCCGACCGCCACTCATAAGGAAAGCAATAAAAGAACACCTTATGTGTCAAAATTGTCACACAACTTTTACCATACGTGCATGCTACGGGACTTGCCAACCTTAACACGAGTATTTCTCAATACAATTAATCAACTAGCACACTCTAATATTACCACCTTTATATCTCAAAACACTCATCAAGTATCAAACTTCTCATGATATTCAATGAACTCAATATGAAGTTTTTATTATGCTCATCTTGGATGCCTATCACATTCGGATTAATTTCACATTTAAAGAAAATTACCATGCTGTTTAAGACTCTCAAAATAATATAAGTGAAGCATGAGAGATCAATAATTTCTATAAAATAAAACCACCACCGTGCTCTAAAAGATATAAGTGAAGCACTAGAGCAAAACTATATAGCTCAAAAGATATAAGTGAAGCACATAGAGTATTCTAACAAATTCCGAATCATGTGTGTCTCTCTCAAAAGGTGTGTACAGCAAGGATGATTGTGGTAAACTAAAAAGCAAAGACTCAAATCATACAAGACGCTCCAAGCAAGACACATATCATGTGGTGAATAAAAATATAGCCCCAAGCAAAGTTACCGATAGACGTAGACGAAAGAGGGGATGCCATCTGGGGCATCCCCAAGCTTAGGCTTTTGGTTGTCCTTGAATTTTACCTTGGGGTCCCTTGGGCATCCCCAAGCTTAGGCTCTTGCCAATCCTTGTTCCATAATCCATCAAATCTTTACCCAAAACTTGAAAACTTCACAACACAAAACTTAACAGAGAATCTCGTGAGCTCCGTTAGCGAAAGAAAACAAAACACCACTTCAAGGTACTGTAATGAACTCGTTCTTTATTTATATTGTTGTTAAACCTACTTTATTCCAACTTCTCTATGGTTTATAAACTCTTTTACTAGCCATAGATTCATCAAAATAAGCAAACAACACACGAAAAACAGAATCTGTCAAAAACAGAACAGTCTGTAGTAATCTGTATCTAACGCCCACTTCTGTAACTCAGAAAAATCTACCAAAATAGGAAGGCCTAGATAATTTCTTTATTGATCTACTAAAATTGGAATCAGTATTTTATCACGTTCTGGTGATTTTAAACAATTGTTTTCGTGAACAGAAAGTTTCTGGAATTTTCAGCAAGATCAAATAACTATCATCCAAGAAGATCCTATAGGTTTCACTTGGCACAAACACTAATTAAAACATAAAAACACATCTAACCAGAGGCTAGATCAAAGATTTATTACTAAACACAAATAAAAATCAAGAAAATAAAACAAAATTGGGTTGCCTCCCAACAAGCGCTATCGTTTAACGCCCCTAGCTAGGCATAAAAGCGAGGATAGATCTAAGTATTGCCATCTTTGGTAAGCAATCCATAAGTGGATCTCATAATAGATTCATACGGTAATTTAATCTTATTTCTAGGGAAGTGTTCCATGCCTTTCCTTAACGGAAATTGGAATCTAATATTCCCTTCCTTCATATCGATAATTGCACCAATCGTTCTAAGGAAAGGTCTACCAAGAATAATAGGACATGAAGGATTGCAATCTATTCAAGAACAATAAAATCTATGGGCACATAGTTCCTATTTGCAACAATAAGAACATCATTAATTCTTCCCATAGGTTTCTTGATAGTGGAATCCGCAAGATGCAAGTTTAAAGAACAATCATCAAAATCACGGAAATCTAGCAAATCACACAAAGTTTTTGGAATCATGGAAACACTAGCACCCAGATCACACAAAGCATAGCATTCATGATCTTTAATTTTAATTTTAATTGTACTTTCCCACTCATCATAAAGTTTTCTAGGGATAGAAACTTCCAACTCAAGTTTTTCTTCATAAGATTGCATCAAAGCATCAACGATATGTTTAGTAAAGGCTTTATTTTGACTATAAGCATGAGGAGAATTTAGCACGGATTGCAACAAAGAAATACAATCTATCAAAGAGAAATTATCATAATTAAATTCCTTGAAATCCAAAATAGTGGGTTCATTGCTATCTAAAGTTTTAACCTCTTCAATCCCACTTTTATCAATTTTTGCATCAAGATCTAAAAACTCCGAATTTTTGGGATGCCTTCTAACTAAAGTTGACTCATATCCAGTCCCATAATTATCAAGATTCATATTGCAAAACAAAGATTTAATAGGAGACACATCAATAACTTTTAGATCTTCATCTTTATTATCATGAAAAATAGAAGAACACGCTTTCACGAAGCAATCTTTTTTGGCACGCATCCTAGCGGTTCTTTCTTTGCACTCATCAATGGAAATTCTCATGGCTTTGAGAGACTCATTGATATCATGCTTAGGTGGAATAGATCTAAGATTCAAAGAATCAACATCAAGAGAAATTCTGTCCATGTTCCTAGCCAACTCATCATTCTTAGGCAATTTTTCTTCAAGCAAAGCATTGAAATTCTTTTGAGAAATCATAAATTCTTTAAAACTAGTCTCAAAATCAGAGGGCATCTTATTAAAATTTCCATAAGAGTTGTTGTAGGAATTACCATAATTATTAGAGGAATTAGTAGGATACGGCCTAGGATTAAAATTTCCTCTATAAGCGTTGTTATCAAAATTGTTCCTACCAACAAAATTCGCATCCATAGATTCATTATTATTCTCAATCAAAGTATACAAAGGCATATCATTAGGATCAGAAGAAATACTCTTATTAGCAAACAATTTCATAAGTTCATCCATCTTTCCACTCAAAACATTAATTTCTTCTATCGCATGCACTTTTTTACTAGTAGATCTTTCAGTGTGCCATTGAGAATAATTAACCGTAATATTATCTAGGAGTTTAGTAGCTTCTCCTAAAGTGATTTCCATAAAAGTGCCCCCCATGACCGAATCTAAAAGGTTTCTAGAAGCAAAATTCAATGCGGCATAAAAAATTTGTATAATCATCCATAAGTTCAAACCATGAGTGGGGCAATTACGTATCATTAATTTCATCCTCTCCCAAGCTTGCGCAACATGTTCATGATCAAGTTGCTTAAAATTCATAATATCGTTTCTAAGAGAGATGATCTTAGCGGGAGGAAAATACTTAGAGATAAAAGCATCATTGCACTTATTCCAAGAATCAATACTATTTTTAGGCAAAGATGAAAGCCAAGTTTTAGCACGATCTCTAAGCGAAAAAGGAAAGAGCTTCAATTTAACAATATCATTATCCACATCTTTCTTCTTTTGCATATCACACAAATCAACAAAGCTATTTAGATGGGTAGCGGCATCTTCACTAGGAAGGCCGGCGAATTGATCTTTCATGACAAATTCAGCAAAGCAGCATTAATTTCACAAGATTCAGTACCGGTAAGAGGAGCAATCGGAGTGCTAAGAAAATCATTGTTGTTGGTATTGGCAAAGTCACACAATTTAGTATTATCTTGAGCCATCGTGACAAGCAAGCAATCCAACACACAAGCAAACAAGAACCATGAGAAAAAGAGGCGGACGGAAAGAGAGGGTGAATAAAAACGGCAAGGGTGAAGTGGGGGAGAGGAAAACGAGAGGCAAATGGCAAATAATGTAATGCGAGGGATAAGAGTTTGTGATGGGTACTTGGTATGTCTTGACTTGTGCGTAGACTCCCCGGCAACGGCGCCAGAAATCCTTCTTGCTACCTCTTGAGCACTGCGTTGGTTTTCCCTTGAAGAGGAAAGGGTGATGCAGTAAAGTAGCGTATGTATTTCCCTCAGTTTTTTAGAACCAAGGTAACAATCCAGTAGGAGACCACGCTCAAGTCCCACGCACCTACACAAACAAATAAGAACCTTGCAACCAACGCAATAAAGGGGTTGTTAATCCCTTCACGACCACTTGCAAAAGTGAGATCTGACAGAGATGATAAGATAATATTTTTGGTATTTTTATGATAAAGAGTAAAAGCAAAGAAAGCAAAATAAATGGTAATAGAAATGGCTTGTTGACGGGAGATTAATATGATGGAGAATAGACCCGGGGGCCATAGGTTTCACTAGTGGCTTCTCTCAAGATAGCATAAGTATTACGTGGGTGAACAAATTACTGTCGAGCAATTGATAGAATTGAGCATAGTTATGAGAATATCTAGGTATGATCATGTATATAGGCATCACGTCCGTGACAAGTAGACCGACTCCTGCCTGCATCTACTACTATTACTCCACACATCGACCGCTATCCAGCATGCATCTAAGTTCATAAGAACAGAGTAACGCTTTAAGCAAGATGACATGATGTAGAGGGATAAACTCATGCAATACGATATAAACCCCATCTTTTTATCATCGATGGCAACAATACAATACGTGTCGTTTCCCCTACTGTCACTGGGATCAAGCACCGCAAGATTGAACCCAAAGATAAGCACTTCTCCCATTGCAAGAAAGATCAATCTAGTAGGCCAAACCAAACTGATAATTCGAAGAGACTTGCAAAGATAACCAATCATACATAAAAGAATTCAGAGGAGATTCAAATATTGTTCATAGATAATCTTCATCATAAACCCACAATTCATCGGATCTCGACAAAAACACTGCAAAAGAAGATTACGTCGAATAGATCTCCAAGAGAATCGAGGAGAACTTTGTATTGAGATCCAAAGAGAGAGAAGAAGCCATCTAGCTAATAACTATGGACCCGAAGATCTGAGGTAAACTACTCACACATCATCGGAGAGGCTATGGTGTTGATGTAGAAGCCCTCCGTGATCAATGCCCCCTTCGGCGGAGCACCGGAAAAGGCCCCAAGATAGGATCTCACGGGTACAGAAGGTTGCGGCGGTGGAAATAGGGTTTTTTGCTCCTCCTCTGATGTTTTCGGGGTACGTAGGTATATATAGGAGGAAGAAGTAGGTCGGTGGAGCTACGAGAGGCCCACGAGGGTGGAGAGTGCGCCCAGGGGGGTAGGCGCGCCCCCCTGCCTCGTGGCCTCCTCGTTGATTGCTTGACGTCCACTCCAAGTCCTCTGGATCACGTTTGTTCAGAAAATCTCGTTCCCGAAGGTTTCATTCCGTTTGGACTCCGTTTGATATTCCTTTCCTTCGAAACACTGAAATAGGCAAAAAAACAGCAATTTGGGCCAGGCCTCCGGTTAATAGGTTAGTCCCAAAAATAATATAAAAGTGTATAATAAAGCCCATTGAACATCCAAAACAGATAATATAATAGCATGGAACAATCAAAAATTATAGATACGTTGGAGACGTATCAAGCATCCCCAAGCTTAATTCCTGCTCGTCCTCGAGTAGGTAAATGATAAAAATAGAATTTTTGATGTGGAATGCTACTTAGCATAATTTTCAATGTAATTCTTTTTATTGTGGTACGGATATTTAGATCCGAAAGATTCAAGATAAAAGTTTAATGTTGACATAAAAACAATAATACTTCAAACATGCTAACCAAGCAATTATGTCTTATCAAAATAACATAGCCAAAGAAAGCTTATCCCTACAAAATCATATAGTTAGGCCATGCTTCAATTTCGTCACACAAAACGTTCTCATGATGCATAACCCCGATGACAAGCCGAGCAATTGGTTCATACTTTTTAACGTGCTTCAGCCTTTTCAACCCTTACGCAATACATGAGCACAAGCCATGGATATAGCACTATGGGTGGAATAGAGTATAATGATGGGGGTTATGTGAGAAGACAAAAAAGGTAGAAAGTCTCACATTGACGCAGCTAATCAATAGGCTATGGAGATGCCCATCAATTGATGTCAATGAGAGGAGTAGGGATTGCCATGCAACGGATGCACTAGAGCTACAAATATATGAAAGCTCAACAAAACAAACTGAGTGGGTGTGCATCCAACTTGCTTGCTCACGAAGACCTAGGGCATTTTGAGGAAGCCCATCATTGCAATATACAAGCCAAGTTCTATAATGAAAAATTCCCACTAGTATATGAAAGTGACAATATAGGAGACTCTCTATCATGAAGATCATGGTGCTACTTTGAAGCACAAGTGTGGAAAAAGGATGGTAACATATCCCTTCTCTCTTTTTCTCTCATTATTTTTCTCCCTTTTTTCTTTTTTTGTTGGGCCTTCTCTCAACACTCAAGAGCAACTACCGGATATTTTCACGAAGCCTCTAGATGAAGCAAGATTTCGCGAGTTAAGGCATGATCTAAATATCATTGATTCGAGCAATGTGGCTTGAATTTAGGCACACCCCACCGCACTCATCATTATATCTTGTTTTAGATGTAGGCATGGACATAGGGGGAGTATTGTTCTCTCAATGAACTCTTCCTGCCCCCATTATGCATAAATTGACCACGTCTTTCACATTAGCCATTTTTTATGGTACTTGTGCTTCAAAGATGAGTTTTGGTCATGGGCCCAAGGTTAAAATCTTCGTGGTGCCATACCACTTGACTCAAACATAGGTGGCATCGGCCACCACCCTCTCTTTGAGAGTTGTGTGGTTTTTGTTTCTTGTCCTCTCGTGGGCGTTTTTCTGCCTTTGTGTTTGCTCCCTCGCCTCTTCGTGTATTCTTGTTGCTTGAGCTAAGCCTTTTTCTGTCAAGTCTTCAAGTTTTTGGCTGGGCGGTACTACCGCCCGCCCGAGCGGTACTACCGCTGGTGGGCGGGACTAGGGGGTTATGTTGGGGCAGGAGGAGTTTCTTTCTCCCACACACCCATTCACTCGACCCTCTCATCCTCTTCGTGTGCTAGCGACAAACTAGCCACGGGAGGGCGCCGATGGGCCGCCTCCTCCGGGCCTTCTTTCACCTTTTCCTCCGGTGGGATCAATCCCCACCCCTTCCTCTAGCCATGGATGCTGGTATTGCCCCGGGCCTCTTTCTCTTTGCTTCTAGGTTTCAAATCTAGTCTTTAGGAGCAATAGGCTTTGCATTCATTGATTTTTGGCCAAATCGAAGCTTGAGTGGGATGGTGAAGGCTACTAGACTATTTGGATTGATATTTGGTAGTTTTATTTTTGAATTTGGCATCCCGGCAGTGCCGGATTTGGCCGCGGCAGTAGGGGAACCGCCTCCCCCCGCCCGGAGCGGTACTACCGCTCTCCTGGAGCGGTACTGGCTGTACTACCGCTTCCAGATCACAGTACTACCGCTGGATGCCAACTTCCACCATACCCGTACCAACTATTGATCCATGTTGCTTTTTCTGGTGGCTTATGCTCGTTCTCTCGTGTTGTTTCTTGTGTTCATGTGTTTGGTTCCAGGTGATGGCCCTTCAGAGCAACCTGTCCGTCGTGTCAACCCCGGGCGTACTAGTTCAAAACGCTATCGCACTTCTGAGTCAGGGGCTGCTTCCTCAAGTGTTCGTCCTCCTTCTCAGCCCAAGAAGATTGTTGCGAACAAGCCCAAGCCTAGGGCCAAGTCTGTGAAAGAGATGACTGCAAAGGAGTTCTGGGAAAGGCGCCGGCGCAACCCATATGCGGAAGATCAATAACCCACTTTGGTCAACCGCCCATTCTGGAACCGTTTTCAGTGGGCAATCTATTTTGATGTGATCAAAGCGAAGAAGAATCTTTATGTTGATGTCTGCTCCATCGACATTGCCTATATGAAGAAGGATCCTGCCTACTTCGGCGAAGCTCTGCAGATGTGTACTCAGCTGAATATTCTCGGGATCATGGAGTTCAACAAGGACTTTGATGCGGATTTGGTGGCTCAGTTTTATGCCATGGTTCATCTGGGCACTGATGCGGAAAGGACCTTGACTTGGATGACTAATGGCAAACTTCTGTCTGTCAAATGGAAGGCGTTCATGGAATTGTTTGGGATTGAAGATCAAGGGCTTGAGAACCCAGTTGGCTTTCGTCCTCACCGGAAGACAACTTCTACTCACAAGCAAGCTCTCTAGCCGTTCTGCACTGTGAAGATTAACCCCGAGACGCAGAAGGAGACGTATGAGCTGCCTGCCTTCCTGGACATCCTTCATCACATCTTCAGGGAGACTCTTTTCCCACGCATTGGGAACTTGGATATGGTTCACTCGTTTCTCGTGGACATGTTACTTTTCTGTCAGCATGAGAAGGAAGAAAACACTAGAAATTCCTTGGATATCTCTCATGTCATGTGGTCTGACCTTCTGTCCGCTATCTCCGAGCGCAAGTGCCCCATCTATGGTCCTTTTCTCATGTTGCTTATTGAGAAGGTTTCAGAGCACACTTATCCTGGTATCGTGCTGGAGACTGGCAAGTTGATCCCTCATGAGATCAAGCATTTGAGGAAGAAGCAGAACTAGAGCACTTCGGTTCCGAAGTCTGGGATTCCGTCAGGTGCTGACAAGGTTGAGACAGAGGCTGATGCTGACGATGATGAGGATTATGTGCCCTCTGGAGCGGAGCCCTCATGGGCAAAGAAGCTCAAGTGCGAGATGAAGAAACTTTTCTGCATGGAGTCTCATGGACAGTATATGGCTCATGTGTCTAAGAAGAAGGCCAGGAGCCGCCACAAGGAGCTCATGCGTCAGTTTGGTGCAACCATTGCCAGCGGTTCTGAGGGCAAGATCACCGATGAGGAGGAGTTAGTTCAACAGCACTGCCCATGGACAAACTCAGACACCGAGCAGCCCCCTGCCAATGACGGAGGAGTGGACGATCACGCAAGGATGTGATGATGGAGATCATGAGTTATGCTATCACCTGTGGCCGTAGCAGCACTCTTTACCCTTTTGGTGTCTCGATGCCAAAGGGGGAGAGAGTTTAGGGATTTGTCGTTGTCGAGTTGCGAGTGTGTCTTATTGTTGGGGAACGTAGTAATTTCAAAAAAAAATCCTACGCACATGCAAGATCATGGTGATGCATAGCAACGAGAGGGGAGAGTGTTGTCCACGTACCCTCGTAGACCGAAAGCGGAAGTGTTAGCACAACGCGGTTGATGTAGTCGTACGTCTTCACGATCCGACCGATCAAGTACCGAATGCACGGCACCTCCGAGTTCAGCACACGTTCAGCCCGATGACGTCCCTCGAACTCCGATCCAGCCGAGTGTTGAGGGAGAGTTTCGTCAGCATGACGGCGTGGTGACGATGATGATGTTCTACCGACGCAGGGCTTTGCCTAAGTACCGCTACAGTATTATCGAGGTGGACTATGGTGGAGGGGGGCACCGCACACGGCTAAAAGATCAAACGATCAATTATTGTGTCTCTAGGGTGCCCCCTGCCCCCGTATATAAAGGAGCAAGGGGAGGTGCGGCCGGCCAGGAGGGGCGTGCCAGGTGGAGTCCTACTCCCACCGGGAGTAGGACTCCCTCCCTTTTCCTAGTTGGATTAGGAGTGGAGAGGAAAGAGGTGGAGGAGAGGAAGGAAAGGGGGGAGCTGCCCCCTCTCCTTGTCCTATTCGGACTAGGGGGGAGGGGTGCGCGGCCCTACCCTGGGCGCCTCTCCTCTTCTCCACAAAGGCCCACTATGGCCCATTAAGCCCCTGGGGGGTTCCGGTAACCCCTCGGTACTCCGGTAAAATCCCGATTTCACCCGGAACACTTCCGATATCCAAATATAGGCTTCCAATATATCAATCTTCATGTCTCGACCATTTCGAGACTCCTCGTCATGTCCGTGATCACATCCGGGACTCCGAACAACCTTCGTTACATCAAAACATATAAACTCATAATATAACTGTCATCGAAACGTTAAGCGTGCGGACCCTACGGGTTCGAGAACTATGTAGACATGACCGAGACACGTCTCCGGTCAATAACCAATAGAGGAACCTGGATGCTCATATTGGCTCCCACATATTCTACGAAGATCTTTATCGGTCAGACCGCATAACAACATACGTTGTTCCCTTTGTCATCGGTATGTTACTTGCCCGAGATTCGATCGTCGGTATCTCAATACCTAGTTCAATCTCGTTACCGGCAAGTCTCTTTACTCATTCTGTAATACATCATCCCACAACTAACTCATTAGTTGCAATGCTTGCAAGGCTTAACTGATGTGTATTACCGAGAGGGCCCAGAGATACCTCTCCGACAATTGGAGTGACAAATCCTAATCTCGAAATACGCCAACCCAACAAGTACCTTCGGAGACACCTGTAGAGCACCTTTATAATCACCCAGTTACGTTGTGACGTTTGGTAGCACACAAAGTGTTCCTCCGATAAACGGGAGTTGCATAATCTCATAGTCATAGGAACATATATAAGTCATGAAGAAAGCAATAGCAACATACTAAACGATCGAGTGTTAAGCTAACGGAATGGGTCAAGTCAATCACATCATTCTCCTAATGATGTGATCCCGTCAATCAAATGACAACTCATGTCTATGGCTAGGAAACATAACCATCTTTGATCAACGAGCTAGTCAAGTAGAGGCATACTAGTGACACTCTGTTTGTCTATGTATTCAGATAAGTATTATGTTTCCGGTTAATACAATTCTAGCATGAATAATAAACATTTATCATGATATAAGGAAATAAATAATAACTTTATTATTGCCTCTAGGGCATATTTCCTTCACTTATTTGCCTTGTCTTTCTCTCTCGCAAACTCTTTTCTCGTCATTTGCTTTTGGTTTGGTTTGTGCTCGCGAGACCTGGTACCCTATCATATGGTGTGAGACATATGCTACCCTATCCTATTATTATCTTTGTATGTCGAGTACTTTAGTAGTTTGTGAGTTCATGCTTATATCATATGTCTACTTTTCTCACTTGCTACTCTATTGCATCCTAGCTCATATATGTCTCATCTTTGATGCAAATGTTGTCAGACTAAAAAATATAGGGGGAGTGTTGATCCTAATGTGTGTACTTTGCAATCCAAATGCACTTCTAATTAAGTGCACACATCTAGGGGAGCCCATCTATATTTTGTAGTCTCTGGGATTCACTTATTCTCATGTCATTCCTTTGTGCAAATCCCGTGCTGTCATCAATCCACAAAAAAGGGGGAGATTGTTAGGGCATGTCTCTCTCTAAGTAGTTTTGGTGATTGATGACAATGCTTTTGCGGACTAATTGTGTGCGTTGAGTTTTTTAGAGATTCATTCATTGGCACGAGACGATTCCTTCCCCTCGGAGCTTTAAGTGAAGACGTTGTAGTCTCTTTCATTTTGGTTTTGGTGGACTTGAGTCGTAGGAGACAACGTACTATCAAGAGGGGGTCCGCAATGGAAAGGCTAGGGTGGAATCAACACGTACACTTCATTTTTTCACCCCATCTCCTTTCCTCTCCTTGGAGTTTGTCGTTTCAACGGAAGTGGAGATTGTGAGGAGATAGCGGTAGTACCGCCGCCAGCGTGGTAGTACCACCCATGGTCCTCAAGCGGTAGTACCGCTTGGGTGCATCAGCGGCAGTACCGTCCTAGTTCGGCACCACTACCGCCTCGATTCGAGGATGTCTTTTCTCGTGTTGGGTTGTGCGGCAGTAGCAGTGGTAGTACCGCTCGTGAGCGGTAGTACCGCGGCTACCACCGCTACTAGTGCCGCCCATACCCTCTTTCTCTCTCCCGTTCTCCCCCTTTTGCTTCTGCTCTCAGTCTCTGCGATAGTACTGGTGGTGGTCGCGGTAGTACCGTTGCTACCTGCAGTAGTACCGCTCTGTGCGGGCTGAAGAGGGGGGTAACAGTTGGATTGGTTCCCCCACTATAAAAGGAGGTCTTCTTCTCCAAGTTGACTTACCTCTTTTCCCCCAAGATCCATTGTTGCTCCAAAGCTCATTTTCGCGCGATCTCTCTACCTAGCCAATCAAACTTGCTGATTTTCTAGGGATTGCTTGAGAAGGCCCGAATCTACACTTCCACCAAGCGAAATTTGATTCCCCCACTAATCCCTTGCGGATCTTGTTACTCTTGGGTGTTTGAGCACCCTAGACGGTTGAGGTTACCTCGGAGTCACATTCCATTGTGGTGAAGCTCCGTGGTATCGTTGGGAGCCTCCAATTAAGTTGTGGAGATTGCCCCAACCTTATTTGTAAAGGTTCAGCCACCGCCTTCAAGGGCACCACTAGTGTAATCACGGCATCTCTCATTGTGTGAGGGCGTGAGGAGAATACGGTGGCCCTAGTGGCTTCTTGGGGAGCATTGTGCCTCCACACCGCTCCAACGGAGACGTACTTCCCCCAAAGGGAAGGAACTTCGGTAACACATCCTCGTCTCCATCGGCTCCACTTGTGGTTATCTCGTCCCTTTACATTGTGCAAGTTTATATTGTGTTGTATCATTTGCTTGCACTTGTTGTTGTGGTTGTTTGCATCATATAGGTTGTTTACCTAGTTGCACATCTAGACAACTTATTTGTTGCTAAACCTAACTTGTTAAGAAGAACTAAAAATTGGCAGTTGCATATTCACCCCCCCCCCTCTAGTCAACCATATATATCCTTTCAATAGGCCCTTTGCAGAGGGAAGAAGAGATTTGAAGAGGTGCTAGAGCTCGAATCTTAAATCATAGATACATTTTGAGAGGTGTGCTTTTCTTGTCAACGTCATGACTAAGGATTTTCAATATCTTCCATGCTAAACACATTATCGGCGGTTCACAAGCAGAAAGGTAAATTTTACTGCCCATCAACCATACAAACACAAGCCATGGCTAGCCAAATTCACGGGTGCCCTCCATACAATCAACTTTCCGGGGGAATTTGTTTCACTATACTTTTATTTATTTTGATTACAGGATTGGGCATCCCATTTACCAGCCTTTCTCGTGCAATGACAGTTGAATGATCACTCATCGTGAGAATAACCCGCTTAGTATGGAAGATACTCACTGCCCTCCATCGGTCCATGAGCGGTACAGGCACACAAAACAAATGATTATTTGAATGATTAGAGGTGGCACATACAAATTTACTTGGAACAACAGAGTGATGTCTACTACACAACTTGTTCTTGTAGACTCGTGTTGGGCCTCCAAACATAGAGTTTTGTAGGACAGTAGCAAATTTCCCTCAAGTGGATGACCTAAGGTTTATCAATCGGTGGGAGGCATAGGAAGAATATGGTCTCTCTCAAACAACACTGTAACCAAATAACAAAGAGTCTGTTGTGTCCCCAACACACCAAATACAATGGTAAATTGTATAGGTACACTAGTTCGGCGAAGAAATGGTGATACAAGGGTAGTAAAGATAGTAGATATTGAGTTTTCTAATAGGAACAACAAAAAACAGCAAGGTAGCAAGTAAAAAGTGAGCACAAATGGTATTGCAATGCTTGAAATGAGGCCTAGGGTCCGTACTTTAGCTAGTGCAATCTCTCAACAATGTTAATATAATTGGATCATAAAGTCATCCCTCAACGTGCGATGAAGAATCACTCCAAAGTTCTTATCTAGCAGAGAACATAAGAAGAAATTTCTTGTAGGGTACGAAACCACCTCAAAGCTATTCTTTCCGATCAATCTATACAAGAGTTCATACTAAAATAACACCAAGTTACCCTTTCCGATCGATCTACCCAAGAGTTCGTACTAAAGTAACACCATATGATACACATCAACCAACTCTAATGTCACGTAGATACTCCAATGACACCGCGAGTATCCATGAGTTGATTATACAATATGCATCAAACAATTTAAGATGCATAATACTCGATCCAGCACAAAGAACCTCAAAGAGTGCCCCAAGATTTCTATCAGAGAAACAAGGACGAAAACATGCATCAACCCCTATGCATAGATTACCCCAATGTCACCTCGGGAATCCGTGAGTTGAGTGCCCAAAAAATATCAAGTGAATCAATATGATACCCCATTGTCACCATGGGTATTCATAGCAAGACATACATCGAGTGCTCTCAAATCCATAAAAGTATTCAATCCAATAATAACAAAATCTCAAAGGAAAAACTCAATTCATCACAACAAGATAGAGAGAGAGAGAGAGAAACACCATATGATCCAACTATATTAACAAAGCTCGCGATACATCAAGATCGTGCCAAATCAAGAACACGAGAGAGGGATATTAAATACATCGCTACTGGTAGAAACCCTCAGCCCCAATGGTGGACTACTCCCTCCTCATGATGGTGGCCGTCGGGATGATGAAGATGGCCACTGGTGATGATTTCCCCCTCTGGTAGGGTGCCCGAACAGGGTCTAGATTGGTCTTTCGTGGAGGCTTGGGGTGGCAGAACTTCTGATCTAGGTTAACTTGCGGGGGTTTCTTAATATATAGGATTTTTCAGCGTTGGAATAACGCGAAGATGGGCCTCAAGGGGCCCACCACCCACCAGGGCGCGCCAAGGAGGGCTGGCGTGCCCTGCTGTCTTGTGGGCAGCAGGGGCCCCCTCTGGTGGTTCTTTGCTCCATTATTTCTCTTTTCTTCCAAAAAACATCAAAGAGTTTCATCCAAATCCGAGAACTTTTATTTCTACACAAAAAAACAAAGCCACGGTAGTTCTGTTGAAAATAGCGTCAGTCCAGGTTAGTTCCATTCAAATCATAACAAAACCATATAAAATTGTTGTAAAGATGGCATGAATACTTCATAAATTATAGATACGTTGGAGACGTATCAGCATCCCCAAGCTTAATTCCTGCTCGTCCTCGAGTAGGTAAATGATAAAAGAAATAATTTATGAAGTGTGAATGCTAGCATAGGGCATAAGTTTGATCAATGATAATTTCAATCACTTTTCCTAGCATCATAACAGCAACTCTTTCTCATAAAACTCATCATGATAAAGTAGCAATCAATTCATATGTTATGGTTCAAACAATGCCTTCTCTTGAAACTTAACAACTTATATCCTTAGTCACCAAACAATTGCAATTCAACTTATTCAACAAAGTCTAAGTAAGAGCTCCACATACTCAATCATCATATAGTCTTCTATGATCGCTAGTACTCAACGCATATTTTTAGAACAAATGGCATCCATCGAACACAGAGAAAGATAGGGGCTTAATGTTTCGCCTCCCAACTCATTTATTATAGAGATAATTGTCAACAATAATAATTCATGATCAAATATATTTGACTGGTCATATGTGCCTAGATCTTTCCCCACCACATGATGCTTGCCAACTAGAGAATAATTGAGGTTGAAATGAGAAGTAATACTATTGACTCTACATAGAAGTAAATACTGAAAAGAAAAAGAGAGGCCCTTCGCAGAGGGAAGCAGAGGTTGTCATGCACTTTTTTTTGGATGCGCAATCTCTTAATGCATAGGAACATCAAGTTATATTGCCCCTTATGATAGCAACCTATACGGTCCGTCACTTTTATTACTTTGCCATCAAAAGTTTGTACAACGCTTATTTTCCCTTACAATAAAAGATCAAACATATTTAGGAGCAATTTTTATTGTTTTATGCACCGATGACAACTTACTTGAAGGATCTTATTCAATCCATAGGTAGGTATAGTGGATAGTCATGGCAAGAAACTGGGTTTAAGGGTTTTTGGATGCACAAGTAGTATATCTACTTAGTACGAATTTTTGGCTAGCAAAAGATCCTAAGCAAACACCACATGTTGGAGGATCCATAACAATATAACTGCTATGCAAATATACACAACCATAACTCATTACGTTGTCTTCCTTGTCCAACTTCAACTAATTTTCTCAGGTTTCCAAGATAATATATTTTTATGCAAAAGTTCTCTTCCTTATACTAATCATGCATGAATTGCTTGTATGACCAATATTTTTATTGCCAAGTTTCAAAAGATTTCACTTTATAAATCCGATGTGAAGCTTCTACTAGGTATGATACAAGCATATAATTTCAACTTCATGATATTCAATTCATTCAACAATTTACTCATAGGATATAAGTGAAGCACGAGAGTAAATGACAAACTACTCCAAAAAGATATAAGTGAAAATCAAGTGAGTAGTTATGTAAATGGGTAGCTATTTGAGGACTCTCTCTCATTTAAAAACTTTCAGATCTATGTATTTTATTAAAACAACAAGCAAAACAAAATAAAATGGCATTCCAAGAATAGCACAACTCATGTGAAGAAGCAAAAGCTTAGGCTCAACCGATACTAACCGATAATTGTTGATGAAAAAAGGTGGGATGCCTATCAGGGCATCCCCAAGCTTAGATCATTAAGACTTCTTGAAATATTATCTTGGGATGCCTTGGGCATCCCCAAGCTTGAGCTTTTGTGTCTCCTTAATTCCTTTTATATCACGGTTTCCCTAATCTTAAAAACTTCATCCACTCAATACTCAACAAGAACTTGTGAGATAAGTTAGTATAAATCAATGCAATAACCTTATCATTCTATACTGTAGAAAATCACTAAAATTATTATTTAACATTGCATACTAAATGCCTCTTCCTATTTAACACTCCTATCTTCAAATAGAATCATTAAACAAGCAAACATATGCAAACAATGCAAACATAACAGCAATCTGCCAAAACAGGACAGTCTGTAAAGGATGCAAGAATATTCGTACTTATTTAACTCCAACAATTCTGAAAATTTACCACACTGTATAAAATTTATCATATCTCACTAAGTAAAAATTTCAAGATTTTATCACGTTCTGACATTTTTTAACAATTCATACAATGATAGAAAAACTTTCTGTTTTCAAAACAGCAACATATAGACTTGCAAAAAAGCATGGTAAAGGCTATCCTTGACATTTTATTGAAGTAAAAGATACAAAACATTTTCTAAATAACAACAAGAAAATCCTAACAAAAGAAAATGGCGCTCCTAGCAAAACACATATCATATGACGAATAAAAATATAGCTCCAAGTGAGGTTACTGGTAATGTTGAAGACGAAAGAGGGGATGCCTTCCGGGGCATCCCCAAGCTTAGTTGCCTGGATCTTCCTTTAATATTACCTTGGGATTCCTTGGGAATCCCGAAGCTTAGGGTCTTGTCACTCCTTATTCTCCTCATATCGATATCTCACCCAAAACTCGAAAACTTCAATCACACAAAACTTAACGGAACTTCGTGAGATAGGTTAGTATGATAAAAACAAATCATTCACTTTGGTACTGTCAAAGACAAGATTCATAATTGTTCCCGCACAATGCCTACTGTACCTTATCATTTCCACAATTTATATCACTTAATATAAGCTATGGAAACACTACAAGCAAACTATGCATTGAAAATAGAATCTGTCAAAAACAGAACAGTCTGTAATGATCTGAACAATGACCATACTTCTGTTACTCCACAAATTCTGAACAATTATGAAAACATAGGAAATTTTTAAATCGATCATCTGTTAAAACATTCAGAATTTTATCATGTTCCAGTGAATTTAAACAATTCTGTTACTGGAAGCAAAAGTTTCTATTTTTGCACAGAATCAAGTCAACTATCATCCACACTATCCCAGGCTTTACTTGGCACTTTATGAAGGAAATATGCCCTAGAGGCAATAATAAAGTTATTATTTATTTCCTTATATCATGATAAATGTTTATTATTCATGCTAGAATTGTATTAACCGGAAACATAATACTTGTGTGAATACATAGACAAACAGAGTGTCACTAGTATGCCTCTACTTGACTAGCTCGTTGATCAAAAATAGTTATGTTTCCTAGCCATAGACATGAGTTGTCATTTGATTAACGGGATCACATCATTAGGAGAATGATGTGATTGACTTGACCCATTCCGTTAGCTTAGCAGTCGATCGTTTAGTATGTTTCTATTGCTTTCTTCATGACTTATACATGCTCCTATGACTATGAGATTATGCAACTCCCGTTTACCGGAGGAACACTTTGTGTGCTACCAAACATCACAACGTAACTGGGTGATTATAAAGGTGCTCTACAGGTGTCTCCGAAGGTACTTGTTGGGTTGGCATATTTCGAGATTAGGATTTGTCACTTCGATTGTCGGAGAGGTATCTCTGGGCCCTCTCGGTAATGCACATCACTTAAGCCTTGCAAGCATTCCAACTAATGAGTTAGTTGTGGGATGATGTATTACGGAACGAGTAAAGAGACTTGTCGGTAATGAGATTGAACTAGGTATTGAGATACCGACGATCGAATCTCGGGCAAGTAACATACCGATGACAAAGGGAACAACGTATGTTGTTATGCGGTCTGACCGATAAAGATCTTCATAGAATATGTGGGAGCCAATATGAGCATCTAGGTTCCGCTATTGGTTATTGACCGGAGGCGTGTCTCGGTCATGTCTACATAGTTCTCGAACCCGTAGGGTCCGCACGCTTAACGTTTCGATGATAGTTATATTATGAGTTTATATGTTTTGATGTACCGAAGGTTGTTTGGAGTCCCGTATGTGATCACGGACATGACGAGGAGTCTCGAAATGGTCGAGACATGAAGATTGATATATTGGAAGCCTATATTTGGATATCGGAAGTGTTCCGGGTGAAATCGGGATTTTTACCGGAGTACCGAGGGGTTACCGGAACCCCCCGGGGGCTTAATGGGCCATAGTGGGCCTTTGTGGAGAAGAGGAGAGGCGGCCAGGGCAGGGCCGCGCGCCCCACCCCCCTAGTCCAAATAGGACAAGGAGAGGGGGGCGGCGCCCCCCCCCCCTTTCCTTCCTCTCCTCCACCTCTTTCCCCTTCACTCCTAATCCAACTAGGAAAAGGGAGGGAGTCCTACTCCCGGTGGGAGTAGGACTCCACCTGGCGCGCCCCTCCTGGCCGGCCGCACATCCCCCCTTGCTCCTTTATATACGGGGCCAGGGGGCACCCTAGAGACACAACAATTGATCGTTTCATCTTTTAGCCGTGTGCAGTGCCCCCCTCCACCATAGTCCACCTCGATAATACTGTAGTGGTGCTTAGGCGAAGCCCTGCGTCGGTAGAACATCATCATCGTCACCACGCCGTCATGCTGACGAAACTCTCCCTCAACATTCGGCTGGACCGGAGTTCGAGGGATGTCATCGGGTTGAACGTGTGCTGAACTCGGAGGTGCCGTCCGTTTGGTACTTGATCGGTCGGATCGTGAAGACGTACGACTACATCAACCGCGTTGTGCTAACGCTTCCGCTTTCGGTCTACGAGGGTACGTGGACAATACTCTCCCCTCTCGTTGCTACGCATCACCATGATCTTGCGTGTGCGTAGGAATTTTTTTGAAATTACTACGTTCCCCAACAGTGGCATCCGAGCTAGGTTTTATGCGTAGATGTCATATGCACGAGTAGAACACACGTGAGTTGTGGGCGATATAAGTCATACTGCTTACCAGCATGTCATACTTTGGTTCGGCGGTATTGTTGGATGAAGCGGCCCGGACCGACATTACGCATACGCTTATGCAAGACTGGTTCTACCGACGTGCTTTGCACATAGGTGGCTGGCGGGTGTCAGTTTCTCCAACTTTAGTTGAACCGAGTGTGGCTACGCCCGGTCCTTGCGAAGGTTAAAACAGCACCAACTTGACAAACTATCGTTGTGGTTTTGATGCGTAGGTAAGAACGGTTCTTGCTAAGCCTGTAGCAGCCACGTAAAATTTGCAACAACAAAGTAGAGGACGTCTAACTTGTTTTTGCAGGGCATGTTGTGATGTGATATGGTCAAGACATGATGCTAAATTTTATTGTATGAGATGACCATGTTCTGTAACTGAGTTATCGGCAACTGGCAGGAGCCATATGGTTGTCGCTTTATTGTATGCAATGCAATCGCCCTGTAATGCTTTACTTTATCACTAAGCGGTAGTGATAGTCGTAGAAGCATAAGATTGGCGAGACGACAACGATGCTACGATGAAGATCAAGGTGTCGCGCCGGTGACGATGGTGATCATGACGGTGCTTCGGAGATGGAGATCACAAGCACAAGTGATGATGGCCATATCATATCACTTATATTGATTGCATGTGATGTTTATCTTTTATGCATCTTATCTTGCTTTGATTGACGGTAGCATTATAAGATGATCCCTCACTAAATTATCAAAGTATAAGTGTTCTCCCTGAGTATGCACCGTTGCGAAAGTTCTTCGTGCTGAGACACCACGTGATGATCGAGTGTGATAGGCTCTACGTTCAAATACAACGGGTGCAAAACAGTTGCGCACGCGGAATACTCGGGTTAAGCTTGACGAGCCTAGCATATAACAGATATGGCCTCGGAACACAAAGACCGAAAGGTCGAGCGTGAATCATATAGTAGATATGATCAACGTAGTGATGTTCACCGTTGAAACTACTCCATCTCACGTGATGATCGGACATGGTTTAGTTGATATGGATCACGTGATCACTTAGAGGATTAGAGGGATGTCTATCTAAGTGGGAGTTCTTAAGTAATATGATTAATTGAACTTAAATTTATCATGAACTTAGTACCTGATAGTATCTTGCTTGTCTATGTTGATTGTAGATAGATGGTCCGTGCTGTTGTTCCGTTGAATTTTAATGCGTTCCTTGAGAAAGCAAAGTTGGAAGATGATGGTAGCAATTACACGGACTGGGTCCGTAACTTGAGGATTATCCTCATTGCTGCACAGAGGAATTACGTCCTGGAAGCACCGCTGGGTACTAGGCCTGCTGCTGATGCAACTGACGACGTTAAGAACGTCTGGCAGAGCAAAGCTGATGACTACTCGATAGTTCAATGTGCCATGCTTTACGGCTTAGAACCGGGACTTCAACGACGTTTGGAACGTCATGGAGCATATGAGATGTTCCAGGAGTTGAAGTTAATATTTCAAGCAAATGCCCGGATAGAGAGATATGAAGTCTCCAATAAGTTCTACAGCTGCAAGATGGAGGAGAATAGTTCTGTCAGTGAGCATATACTCAAGATGTCTGGGTACTGCAATCACTTTATTCAACTGTGAGTTAATCTTCCGGATGATAGCGTCATTGACAGAATTCTCCAATCACTGTCACCAAGCTACAAGATCTTCGTGATGAACTATAACATGCAAGGGATGGATAAGACGATTCCCGAGCTCTTCGCAATGCTAAAGGCTGCGGAGGTAGAAATCAAAAAGGAGCATCAAGTGTTGATGGTCAATAAGACCACCAGTTTCAAAAAAAGGGAAAAGGGAAGAAGAAGAGGAACTTCAAGAAGAACAGCAAGCAAGTTGTTGTTCAGGAGAAGAAACCCAAGTCTGGACCTAAGCCTGAGACTGAGTGCTTCTACTGCAAGCAGACAGGTCACTGGAAGCGGAACTGCCCCAAGTATTTGGCGGATAAGAAGGATGGCAAGGTGAACAAAGGTATATGTGATATACATGTTATTGATGTGTAACTTACTAATGCTCGCAGTAGCACCTGGGTATTTGATACTGGTTCTGTTGCAATATTTGCAACTCGAAACAGGGGCTACGGATTAAGCAAAGATTGGCTAAGGACGAGGTGACGATGCGCATGGGAAATTGTCGTGCTTTTGTCATGGCAGATGTCCTAGAGAAAGGACTTAGTCGTGGAGCCATCGCTACGGGTTAGCTTGAAGGGGTTAAAGCGGACAAGGGACGCAAGAGAGTTTTATACTAGTTCGGCCCCTTCAATGAAGGTAAAAGCCTATGTCTAGTTGTGATGGAATTGATGGGGTTTCGATGACCAGGGAGCGAATACGCTTTGCCTGGGTCTCGAGTTGTTGTTTTTTGTCCCTGAACCGCCGCCGGGTCGTCCCCTTATATACATGGGTTGATGCCTGTCGGTTTACAGACTCTAAGGCCGGCTCACAATCGTGTCCGGCTCGGTCTCTGCTACGTATATCTTACAACACAAGTTTACATCTCAATGCCGGTTTGTGTCTACATGCCTTAAACCGGCTTTGGGCCCTGGGCCTTCATGGAGCATCAACGTCTGTCTTCATGGGCTTCAGATACAGATGAACTACTTATGAAGTTAACCCGGCCTCTCCTGGCCGGTTTACGCCCAGTGGTAATATCCCCAACATTAGGCCCCGGATTGATTTGAACTGGTTCATGTCAATCCTCAATACTTGAGAAAATTTCTTCTTCAACATCTTCACACAATCTTGTAAACCGCCATGACATCATCTTCTAGGATCTTGGTAAACCGCCGTGACGTCACCTGTCATTAATGAGCCTCCGACAATCGAGGCGACAGCATTACCTTATCTAGAAATCCGGCTCCTCAATTTTCACATCTGTCGTTTATCTCCTTATAAATAGGGCCAGGGGGTCTTTCCAGTCTCCCCCTCGTGCCTCTTCACTTCATCTTCATCCTCGCGACGCCCGAACCCTTGACTTCAGCCGCCGCCGTCAACCTTCGACGGTTGCACCAACTTTGGCCGCTGCATCGACCTGAACATACCAGAGCTCCTCCGCGCGCCGCCGCTGCTCAACAGCATCCGTAAGTCTCCCCTTTCTCTTACCACGGACCTGCGCTTAGGGTTTCTGTTGTTCATCGGTGTTCGTCGCCGCCTTTCCTTTCCCTTATTTATATCCGTGGGTTAGATCCAAAAACCACATAGGTCTCGTGTGGTAGTAGTTTAAACCTCATAGATCTCGTACTTTAGCAGTTTTAGCACCTGTTTGATATCCAACTCATCTCGTCTTGGTGAACCTTCAGTACACTGGAATTTAGGTCAGAATATACTTTGTTTTTCCTACGCGCGTTAGATCTGAAATTACCATAGCAAGATGTGAAACTTGTTTCTTCCTTCTTTTACACCCTTTGAATACCAGATTGGCCGGTTTAACCTCACAGAAAAAATGATGACCAGGTAGATACCATTAGTCCCCTGTTGAACCGCCAATGCATTACACTGTTCCATTGCCGGACTCCAGTTTACCAATATGATAGTATCCTCATACCGATGTATAGTTGTCCACTGTAAATCTTAAACCGGTAATACTCATGTTTCAGATTTTCCTTGTCATGGCTAAACAAGTTTACGAGTGCAATTGGGCTCCCTCTCGAGTAAGCGAGGAGCAATTAAACAACCTTCTTAAGACGGGCGCCCTAGCCAAGAAAGATGTCATCCACTGGAGGGTCCCTGGCCCGGAAAATCCTCCTACACCCAAGGATGGAGAAGTAATCGTGTTTGATGATCATCTCGCACGAGGTTTTAGCCCTCCCGGTTCAAAAAATTTCCGAGATGTGCTAGCCAATTTTCAGCTGCGTCCTCAAGACATCGGTCCCAACTCTGTTACCAATATCTGCCACTTCCAAGTATTCTGTGAAGCTTATCTGCAAGAGGAATCTACAGTCGAACTTTTTAGGGATTTCTTTCATTTAAACCGTCGCACCGAGTTCTCAGATGGACCCAATACGGAACTGGGCGGGATGGCGGTTCAGAAGAGAAAAGAAGTCACCTTCCCCCATCCCAAACTCCACAGTCACCCCAAAGAGTGGAACCAAACTTGGTTTTACTGCATGGATACCTCTCCATCTGACGAAAACCCCCTGCCGGGTTACTGCCCTGAACGCCTGAGCAACACACACTCGTTTCCTCATAGGCTGACAGCAAGAGAACGAGCCAACTATGCTCCCCAACTTTCGAAGCTTAGAGCCTTCATGGCAAACGGTTTGACAGGAGTCGATCTTGCTCCTTGCTGGATAAGATGGAGCATTCTGCCCTTAAGCCGGCACCCCGGTTTGATGCGTGAGTACACAGGGTGTTTGAAGGATGCTCAGCGGCACATTGACATTCAGCTTACAGATGACGAAGTCACTGAGGCTGTAAAGAAAATACTGAACGAACCGGAGGCCGTCTGTGCCCAAACTGGGCTACTCCCTTTCTGCACCTTCAATAAACCACCAGCTGTAAGAATCATATAACCCTTTGTGTTTGAATTTGCTTCTGTCCAAATATTCTCTGAAAGTGTGATTATTTTTCTGACAGGGTGATGATCCGTTCTGGAACAAGAAGCCATCACAAGATAAACCGGCAAAACCGCAAGACAAACCGGTCAAGCCAGTTCGCCCAAAGACCAAGGTTGTCAAGAAACCTGCCAAGAGAAGGACCATTGCATCCTCCGATCTACCAGCTGACGACAATGTGCGTAATCCAGAATTAGAGGTAGAACTTGACTCTCTTGGTTTATTTTTCGTACATCTCAGTGACAATGAATATTATCAGGACGACGCTGAAGGCAGACACGCTGAGGACATAGAGGTAACTATTCTTTCCTCCGATTCAGATCCTCTGCCAACATCAAAAATCCGTCAGGCAAACCGGAAAGTAAAATTTTCTCACCCTCTTGCTTATTTGGATCCAAACTTTCTTTTGAAGACGCAGTATCACAAAGCTCGCCGTACAACCCGGCACAGCGGCCAGGTAGTTACCTCCGTTGGTTTACCGAACAGTCCGGTTCGGAAACGCCGATCAGAGGTCTCTTATCCTATTGATACTTCATGCCCAAAAGTAGGTTGTTTTCGCCAGCCTCTTAACCCGTCTGATTCAAATTATCAGTGTACTTCTCACTCATCCTCTGGCGAGTCTTCGGCCACACAGCTTCCACCTCTCAAAACAGTTCCTGGGTGAGTTATGCACATGTCTTTATTCTTGATATGTTATCTTTTCATATTGTACTGATCCTTATGTCTTATCTTTTCGCAGCGCCAAGCCAAGACCCAGCAAGAAAGCTCGGTTGAACAAACTGGTTGATGAAAATGTAGCTGTTGAACCGGAAATAACTCCAGATCTGGAAGAAAATGATGCTGACGCCATGCTTCACGATCCGCCGCTTCAAGACCATGATTTCCTTGCTGAACAAGTGCAAGTTGATACTACAAGTTATGCAGACTGGCCGACCAGCCCTGTCCGAACTGGTGACAAACCGGCCAGTCCAACGAAGGACACTGATAAACCGCCAACTCCGGCAAGAGCTGCAGATGAACAAGATGATGATGTTATGATTACCGGCACTGGCCACTCCACCGCAGGCAACCCTGTAGCTTTGTCAAAGCATACTGCCAAGGATGATCTCTCTGCTATCGGCAAAGTCAAATGGAATGCCGATTTATCAAGCTTCGCCAACCTCAATGTTCAAGATATTCATTCTGGCTTCTTGAACCGTCTGTATACCAGCAGTGACTATGAAGCTAGCTTGGTAAACTTAATGAGGAGCGATATGAGGTAACTACCATTTTTCTCTTTTGTCCAATTGTAGTTTATCAATTCCTAGTAGCCCCCAAGTGACGGTTTATGATACCGATCTAAACCGGGACTTTTGTCTCGACTTATCTTTGCATATTTTGTCCCCAGAGACCGGATTACCTCGTTAAGACGAACCGGTTCCTTAAAATTTGCCATACTGTTCTTTCGCCGGTATAGTCCCCAAGGGTCGGTTTAACTTTATAAAGATGAACCGGGACTGTAGAAGAATTCCCATATCAACAGCTTTTCAAACACACATTAGCCCCCAAGTGCCAAGCTTAATACTTGTATTGTGTTTGGGACTTGCAAAAATTTCGGAGTAAACGCAAATATGCATTAGCCCCCTAGTACTAAGGGCATAACTTGTTATGTGCTTGGTACTTCAAATATGTACTGTCAACTCATTAGGTATCTGTCTCTTTACAGGCGGAGTTGAGCAAGAAGGAAAGCCAAACCGCTGATCTGCAGGATAGCAATCTGAAGCCTCCAAAGCGAAGGAAGAATTGACCCGCGCTCTAGGCGCTATGGAAAAACTGAAAGAGGGCTTCAACAAAGAGCGGGCGGATTGGGAAACTGAAAAAGCCGCTTTGATAAAAAGGGCTAAAAACGCAGAAGCCGCTCTTAAACCGGTGGTTGACGAGCTGACTGGTGTAAAGCGGCAAGTGCATGCTATGACCTCTGCTGTGTTTGGTAAGCATCCTACCTTTACGCTTTCAACATATCCTTTCATGCGTTGCCGGTTTACTGATGTTTGTAATGATACAGGAACCCGCATTAGCCATCTAGGCTCAGATGTGCAGAAGAAGTTGAAAGCTGCCTACACGCTGATAGAGCAACTTTATATCGGCGCACAACGGATTATCTGCACCGCTTCGCACAATAAGCCACCCCCGACATTGATCAAGGATATCTTAGACAGGCTATCTATGCTGCCTGCCCGGATAGAAGAGCTGAAGAGGTCTGCTGCAAGGGCTGGCGCTCTGACCGCGTTAACCCGGGCAAAAGCATGGGTGCCTGATCTTGATCCGATGGACGTGGCTAAGGGCTACCCAAGCTTGAAAGAGGACGGATCAGAATTTTGTACTGAAGATCTCCGCGCCATAAATCGGGAAGTATGTCCACTGTCTTGTCAACTTGCTGAAGAAGCTGATCTTTCATATTATCAGGCGAGTTATGATATCAATAACAAGCGGGTTGCTGCACCAGCTCTTGAAACTCAAAGCATGATCCCTCCAATCCGTAAGCACACTTATGCCCCTGATATTGAACCATCCACCCTTATAAGCGACGAAGCTGTGTTCCAAGCTTTAACTAGGATCGACTGGACAACTGTTGACTTCCAGCCGCTGGGTAGGGACGAAGAAGAAGAATTGGTGCAAGATGATCCGCAGCCGTCAGGTCAAGCTGCTCCGTGATCATAAACCGGTGGCCGGTTTAACCTTCCAAATTTCAATGTTTATTGAGAAACAATTATTCCTTTGAGTACTGAAATGCCTTGTAATAGGCTAGTTAAAACACTTGGTTTGTTATGCCTTCGTGCATATTTATCTGCAACTGATGCGTGTTAATCCGCCATGCTTTGAGATATGATGTTCATAATCTATAGATATTTATTCCAATTGTTCCTGCAGATAAAAAGCTTAAAATGCCCTGGCGGTTTACCACCGGGCGGGTCATGATACCCAACTATGTATATGACCAAGTTTTATAACCAAGGATGTAAAAGATAACCAAGTATGGAAATATATGATACCTGCGACCTTTAGGCATAGTGTTGGCTGACCAACCTTGTAATGAAGGTAATAACCTTGAACCGGAGTAAAAGTATCTCCTATTATATAATGCCGGTTTACAACAAAACCGTTCCGGGTTGTGATAAACACCGGCTTATTCCATACTGGTGACTATGAGTCAAAACCAGACCGGGCTGATAGTCTTCGGATTATAACTTGGTCATGTACTGACAACTTGTAGCTGACAGCCCAACCGGGTTGATAAACACTGGTTTGAAAACATCACAAATCTTAGCAAAAGAAAAAGAAACTTAGCAAAAGGCAAATAAAACCATTGTAGTCGAGGCTTTTCACGGGCTGCCAGGCCCCAAATTTGATCAAGAGGTGTTGCTATGGTTCGGGTTCGACCAAGCCCCCAAGTGATGTTGTGGCATTACGCCGATCAAAAGGCATTGCTATGGTTCGGGTTCGACCAAGCCCCCAAGTGATTATGTGGCTTTACGCCGATCAAGAGGCGTAGTCATGGTTCGGGTTCGACCATGCTCCCAAGTGATGCTGTGGCATTACGCCGATCAAGAGGCGTGGCTATGGTTCGGATACGACCAAGCCCCCAAGTGATTTTGTGGCTTTACGCTGATCAAGAGGCATAGTCATGGTTCGGGTTCGACCATGCTCCCAAATGATGCTATGGCATTGCGCCAATCAAGAGGTGTATCTATGGTTCGGATACAACCAAGCCCCCAAGTGATCTGTTATCAAGCTTTAAAAAGCTAAATCAAGGGGTAAACCGGACGCCGCTTTGCAAGCTCCATGTAACCACACGTGATGTAAGAAAACAACAAATACCCCGCTTTAGCTGAGGTTCCGGTTTATTATATTGATCATAATATATACAATGTCATAATATGTACATAAGCAGAGCCTGTAGCTCAAGTATAGTAGGGCCGAAGATGAGCAATATTCCACGGCCGGTTGGTCTCCTCCTCCGATTTACGTGAGTCTTTGCGCTCTCGAACATCGATTAGGTAGTACGACCCATTGTGCAAATCCTTGCTGACCACAAAAGGCCCTTCCCAAGGGGGGATAGCTTGTGCATATCTGTCTGATCCTGGATGAGTCGAAGCACCAGATCTCCTTCTTGAAAGGTTTTGGTTCTAACCCGACGGCTATGATAACGACGCAGATCTTGCTGGTAAATCGCCGAACGGGCTGCCGCCATGTCACGCTCCTCATCTAACAGGTCAAGGGCTTCCTGCCATGTCGTCTCGTTGTCCGCTTCAACATATGCCGCTACACGAGGCGAGTCATGACGGATGTCACTAGGAAGAACCGCTTCCGCTCCATAAACCATGAAGAACGGCGTGTAGCATGTCGATCTGTTGGGTGTTGTATTGAAGCTCCATAACACTGAAGGTAACTCCTCAACCCAACAACCCGGCGTCCGTTGCAAAGGAACCATAAGCCGGGGTTTGATGCCTCTCAAGATCTCTTGATTGGCCCTCTCCGCTTGACCATTGGACTGGGGGTGAGCCACTGATGATACGTCGAGCCGGATGTGCTCGCGTTGACAGAACTCCTTCATGGCACCCTTTGACAGATTGGTACCATTGTCTGTTATAATGCTGTGTGGAAAGCCAAACCGAAAGATCACCTTTTTGATGAATTGAACTGCCATGGCTGCATCACACTTATTAACTGGCTCTGCTTCCACCCATTTTGTGAACTTATCAACCGCCACCAAAAGGTGGGTCTTCTTGTCCTTGGACCTCTTGAAAGGCCCAACCATATCCAGCCCCCAAGTTGCAAACGGCCAGGTGATTGGAATCATCCTCAATTCTTGAGCTGGTACATGAACACGCCGTGAGAATTTCTGACAGCCATCACATCTTTTAACCAAGTCCTCGGCATCAGCATGAACTGTCAACCAATAAAAACCGTGACGAAATGCCTTGGCCACCAAAGATTTTGAACCGGCGTGGTGTCCACAATCTCCTTCGTGGATCTCACGCAAAATTTCATGGCCTTCCTCAGGAGATACACAGCGTTGAAACACCCCTGTCACACTGCAATGATGTAACTCTCCATTGATAACAGTCATGGACTTGGACCGCCGGGTTATCTGTCTGGCCAAAGTTTCATCCTCTGGTAACTCGCCCCGGTTTATATACGCCAGATACGGAACCGTCCAATCGGGGATAACATGTAGAGCTTCCACCAACTGAGCCTCCGGATCAGGAACAGCCAAATCCTCTTCACTAGGGAGCTTGACGGGCGGATTATGCAAAATGTCCAGGAAAACATTAGGTGGAACCGGTTTACGTTGGGAACCTAGGCGGCTTAAAGCGTCTGCCACTTCATTCTTCCGCCGGTCCACATGATCCACCTGATAACCTTTGAAGTGACCTGCAACAATATCCACCTCATGATGATATGCTGCCATAAGTGGGTCCTTGGAATCCCAAGTGCCACACACTTGTTGAGCCACCAGATCCGAGTCACCGAAGCATTTAACTCGGCTGAGATTCATCTCCTTAGCCATCCGTAGACCATGGATTAAGGCCTCATATTCAGGTGCATTATTAGTGCAAGGGAACATTAAATGGACAACATAACAAAACTTATCACCTCATGGGGAAGTTAACACGACTCCAGCCCCCGAGCCCTCCAATTTCCTGGACCCATCAAAATGAATAGTCCAATAAGTGTGATCCGGCTTCTCTTCTGGCGCTTGTAATTCTGACCAATCATTGATGAAATCCACAAGTGCCTGAGATTTGATCGCCGTTCGGGGTATGTATTTCAACCCGTGAGGCCCGAGCTCGATAGCCCACTTAGCAATTCGACTAGTTGCCTCCCTATTCTGGATTATATCCCCCAAAGGAGCAGAGCTGACCACCGTGATGGGATGACCTTGGAAATACTGCTTAAGCTTTCGGCATGCCATGAAACCCCCATACACCAATTTTTGCCAATGCGGGTACCTCTGCTTGGATTCAATGAGTACCTCACTAATATAGTAAACCGGCCGCTGAACCGGATATTCCTTTCCTGCCTCCTTGCGCTCCACCACAATAACAGCCCGAGCGTTAGCTACCACATATAGCAACAATGGCTCTTTGTCAATTGGAGCAGCGAGAACCGGCGGATTAGCTAGCTGCCGCTTTAAGTCCTCAAATGCTTCATTAGCGGCGTCACTCCAGACGAAGTTATCCGTTTTCTTCAGCATCTGATACAAAGGGATGGCCTTCTCACCAAGACGACTGATACACCGGCTCAACGCGGCAATCCGGCCTGCCGGGCATTGAACATCATTGATACACTTTGGTTTAGCCAAGGAGGTGATGGCCTTGATCTTTTCCGGATTGGCTTCAACGCCCCTGTTAGACACCCCAAGAGCTTGCCTGCAGGTACACCAAAGACGCACTTGGCCCGATTAAGCATCATTTTATAAATCCACAGGTTATCAAAGGTTTCCTTCAATTCATCAATCAATGTCTCCTTTTTCCTTGATTTCACCACAATATCATCCACATAGGCGTGAACATTGCGGCCGATCTGTTTATGAAGACAATTCTGCACACACCGTTGATAAGTTGCCTGTGCACTCTTGAGCCCAAAGGGCATGGACACATAGCAGAAGGCTCCAAAGGGAGTTATGAAGGCCATCTTCTCCTGGTCCTTAACTGCCATCTTGATTTGATGGTAACCAGAATATGCATCCAAAAAACTTAACCTCTCACAACCCGCCGTAGCATCAATAATCTGATCAATACGGGGGAGGGCAAAAGGATCTGCTGGACAAGCTTTGTTGAGATCTGTGTAGTCCACACACATACGCCAAGTGCCATTCTTCTTGAGGACCAGCACCGGATTAGCCAACCACTCAGGATGGAATACTTCAACGATAAATCCAGCTGCCAAGAGCCTGGCTACTTCTTCTCCAATAGCTTTGTGTCTTTCTTCATTGAACCGGCGGAGAAACTTCTTGACCGGTTTATACTTAGGATCAACATTGAGGGTGTGCTCAGCGAGTTCTCTCGGTACACCAGGCATGTCAGAAGGCTTCCATGCAAAGATGTCCCGATTCTCACGGATGAACTCGATGAGCGTGCTTTCCTATTTCGGATCCAAGTTAGTGCTGATGCTAAACTGCTTGGACGAATCGCTAGGCACAAAGTCAACAATTTTAGTCTCATCAGCCGATTTAAACTTCAGGGCCGGATCATGCTCCGTAGTTGGTTTCTTCAACGAAGTCATATCTGCCGGATCAACATTGTCTTTGTAAAACTTCAACTCCTCTGTGGCGCAAACCGACTCAGCATAAGCCGCATCACCTTCCTCACACTCCAGAGCAATCTTGCGGCTTCCATGCACAGTTATAGTTCCCTTGTGACCCGGCATCTTGAGCTGTAGGTAAACATAACAAGGTCGTGCCATAAACTTGGCATAAGCTGGCCGTCCAAATAGGGCATGATACGTGCTTCTAATTTTCACCACTTCAAAGGTTAAGGTTTCTGATCTCGAGTCATGCTCATCTCCAAAAGCCACCTCCAGGGCTATCTTACCAACAGGATACGCCGACTTACCAGGCACCACACCATGGAACACCGTATTGGACGGTCTAAGATTTTTATCTGTTAGCCCCATGCGACGGAAAGTTTCATAATGAAGGATATTGATACTACTCCCTCCATCCATGAGTACCTTAGTGAACTTATAACCTCCCACCTGAGGTGCCACCACCAGAGCCAGATGACCCGGATTATCAACCCGGGGTGGATGATCATCTCTACTCCACACGATGGGCTGCTCGGACCAGCGCAAATAACGAGGCACCGCCGGTTCAACGGCATTCACCATCCTTTTATGAAGCTTCTGATCGCGCTTGTCCAAGCTAGAGGTGAAGACATGATACTGTCCGCTATTCAACTGCTTCGGGTTGCTCTGGTAACCCGACTGCTGCTGCTGCTGCTGATTGCCCTGATGATTATAGCCACCTTCGTTACCTTGATTACTTTGATTGTTATGTCCGCCCTGATTGCCATGGAATCCTGAACCGGAATTTCCTCCGCCATAACCCGGCCCATGAGAGCCAGAGCCCGAACCACCTCCTGATCCATGATCATACCGGAAAGAGTCAGAATTCTTGAACTCTTGCATGATATAACAATCTTTCCAGAGGTGTGTAGATGGTTCCTCCTTCCTCCCATGCTTTGGACAAGGCTGGTTCAACAGATATGACAAACGTTCCGGATTAGGATTCGGCATTCCATTCCGCCGGGGCAGTTTACCCTTACGCTGCTGGCCCTTGTCGTGCGTGTTAGTGTTAGCCACAAAGTCTAAACCGTGCTCTGCTTTACGCTTGCCGCCGTTTCCATGACCCGCCGGGTTGTGGTGCTGTCCCTTGGCGTTGCCACTCTTCTTTCCCTTCCCTGTCTTATCATTGTCAGACTCGGGATCCTTGGTACTATCAGAGTCGGCATACTTCACCAGTGCAGCCATGAGGGTTCCCATGTCATTACAATGACGTTTGAGCCGTCCCAACTTCAACTTCAAGGGCTAAAACCGGCAATTGCCTTCCAATGTTAAAACTGCGGTGTCGGCGTTGATGCGGTCTGACGAATGCAAGATCTCCGAAACCCGGCGCACCCAATGGGTTGTTGACTCTCCTTCCTCCTGGACACAGGCAGCTAAGTCCACAATTGACATGGGCTTCTTGCATGTATCCTTGAAATTCTGAACAAACCGGGCTCTCAATTCAGCCCATGACCTGATAGAATTAGCCGGTAAACTCTTTAGCCAAGTGCGGGCCATTCCTTCTAGCATCATGGTGAAGTACTTCGCACATGCCGCATCATCCACGTCCAGCATCTCCATGGCCATCTCGTAGCTTTCAACCCATGTTTCAGGGGACAAATCGGCGGTGTAATTCGGCACCTTGCGCGGGCCCTTGAAATCCTTGGGCAGGCGCACATTGCGCAACGCTGGGACAAGACATGGCACTCCCAAGGAACTAGAGGTAACTCCTGGTTCCACCGATGAGGTTCGACGAACTGGAGTAAGCTGTCGGGCCTCATGCTGCGCCGCTAACTCGGCCTCCCTGCATGCCCGAGCCCGGTCCACCACATCCTGAGCCTCACCGGCACCACCCGCCGGGTTATGGCCACGGGGCGGTTCACGGTTCCGCGCATTGCTTGATACTGCCGGTTCATCCATATGCCTGCTGTAACTCCGGCTTGGACGGGGAGTGAATGAATCCGATCGCGACTATATGAATAAGCCTCCTGTTGAATCAATGCTGTCTGAAGAAGCTCCTTAACCCGACGCGTCTCGACCGTTGCTGGAGAATCGCCTTCGATCGTGATGGCCGCCAGCCGTGAAGCGGCAGTGACAATGTTGTCCATTGGGTTAGAATAATGACCCGGTGGTGTGGGGACATGAGGTACCACAACGTTGTTCAGACGAGGCGGATCCACCAAACGTGGCTGAACCGGCGCCCCTGCTCCGGGTGCCTCTGCCCGGTTTACCACCGGCGAATTGCTGGTTCCTGCTCCTGGGGTGTTAAAGAGATTTCTAGCTTCATAAACCGGTGGCAGGCGAGATCGGTGCCTCCTCTTCAGGACTTCGTTCGATGCACTCTGATCCAGCATAATCCGGTAAGCTTGTGCATCCAAAGCGGCCTGCTCCGCGGCTATCCTGGTATCCTCGGCTGCTAAGTCGGCTTTTGCCTGGGTGATCTGATCTTTCACTTTCGCGACTTCCGCATTGTGTGCATCCTGGTCTGCCGGGTTAACCTCTGCCATCAGTGTTGCCAATACATCAAACAAATCAGATAGAACCTGAGCTGGCGGTCGCACGGGGCCTCCTGCCCCAGCCGCTGTCGCTGCTGCTGATCCGGAAATCATCGCCGCTGCGGTTGAAGAGTGGAGCGCCGGTTGCGTGCCGGCCATGAAGATCGCCACCCGGTTTGGCAGATCGAAGGGGTCCGGAATACTGTCGCCATCGGAACATCCCCCAATCCGGCCATCTTGTAACTGATATAACGACTCTGTCTCTCCAGTCGATGACTCATCGCCGGAATAAACGATGGTCTCACCACCAGATTCCGATCTATCCTCAGACTCACCTCCATGGATAACTCCCACGAAGGCACGCTTCATGACAGGCTTGACCCGGACAGATCTCGCACACTGAGCCATTTCGACGAGGTCGGTGCAGATGTCCGGCTCAGGGCCCGGTTCACCGATCTTGCCAATGAAAACGTGTATGCAACCAAAGGGGACCCGGTACCCGTACTCGATTGAGCCGGCCTCGGGGCCCCAGCCTGCATCATCGATGTAGAGCTTGCCGCGACGACTCTTGGTCATCCAGCCCACAGCGTAACCCTTGAGTCCTTCGAAGCTGCCCTCCAAGAACTTGAAACCATCGTGCGATAGCCCCACGGTGGGCGCCAACTGTCGTGGTTTTGTCACGACAGATGTCCTAGAGAAAGAACTTAGTCGTGGAGCCATCGCTACGGGTTAGCTTGAAGGGGTTAAAGCGGACAAGGGACGCAAGAGAGTTTTATACTAGTTCGGCCCCTTCAATGAAGGTAAAAGCCTACGTCTAGTTGTGATGGAATTGATGGGGTTTCGATGACCAGGGAGCGAATACGCTTTGCCTGGGTCTCGAGTTGTTGTTTTTTGTCCCTGAACCGCCGCCGGGTCGTCCCCTTATATACATGGGTTGACGCCTGTCGGTTTACAGACTCCGAGGCCGGCTCATAATCGTGTCCGGCTCGGTCTCTGCTACGTATATCTTACAACACATGTTTACATCTCAATGCCGGTTTGTGTCTACATGCCTTAAACCGGCTTTGGGCCCTGGGCCTTCATGGAGCGTCACTGTCTGTCTTCATGGGCTTCAGATACAGATGAACTACTTATGAAGTTAACCCGGCCTCTCCTGGCCGGTTTACGCCCAGTGGTAATATCCCCAACAGAAATGGTTCCAAAGTCGATGTGATCGCGGTCGGCACGCTACCTCTACATCTACCTTCGGGATTAGTTTTAGACCTAAATAATTGTTATTTGGTGCCAGCGTTAAGCATGAACATTATATCTGGATCTTGTTTGATGCGAGATGGTTATTCATTTAAATCAGAGAATAATGGTTCTTCTATTTATATGAGTAATATCTTTTATGGTCATGCACCCTTGAAGAGTGGTCTATTTTTGTTGAATCTCGATAGTAGTGGTACACATATTCATAATATTGAAGCCAAAAAATGCAGAGTTGATAATGATAGTGCAACTTATTTGTGGCACTGCCGTTTAGGTCATATCGGTGTAAAGCGCATGAAGAAACTCCATACTGATGGACTTTTGGAACCACTTGATTATGAATCACTTGGTACTTGCGAACCGTGCCTCATGGGCAAGATGACTAAAACGTCGTTCTCCAGAACTATGGAGAGAGCAACAGATTTGTTGGAAATCATACATACAGATGTATGTGGTCCGATGAATCTTGAGGCTCGTGGCGGATATCGTTATTTTCTCACCTTCACAGATGATTTAAGCAGATATGGGTATGAAAGGATCGATATAGTTGACTAGAGGGGGGTGAATAGGCAACTAACAATTTTTAGCTTTTCTTTACCAAATTAAACTTTGCATCAAAATAGGTTGTCTAGATATGCAACTAAGTGAGCAACCTATATGATGCAATGACAACAAGCACGCAAGAAAATAAGAGATATAACACGAGTAAACTTGCGAAAGTAAAGGGACGAGATAACCAAGAGTGGAGCCGGTGAAGACGAGGATGTGTTACCGAAGTTCCTTCCTTTTAAGGGGAAGTACGTCTCCGTTGGAGCGGTGTGGAGGCACAATGCTCCCCAAGAAGCCACTAGGGCCACCGTATTCAACTCATGCCCTCACACAATGCGAGATGCCGTGATTCCACTATTGGTGCCCTTGAAGGCGGCGACCGGACCTTTACAAACAAGGTTGGGGCAATCTCCACAACTTAATTGGAGGCTCCCAACGACACCACAAAGCTTCACCACAATGGACTATGGCTCCGCGGTGACCTCAACCATCTAGGGTGCTCAAACACCCAAGAGTAACAAGATCCGCTAGGGATAAGAGGGGGGAATCAAATTTCTCTTGGTGGAAGTGTAGATCGGGGCCTTCTCAACCAATCCCGAGCAAATCAACAAGTTTGATTGGCTAGGGAGAGATATCAGGTGAAAATGGAGCTTGGAGCAACAATGGAGCTTTTGGGGGAAGAGGTAGGTCAACTTTGGGGAAGAAGACCCCCTTTTATAGTGGGGGAAGCAATCCAACCGTTAGCCCCCACTTCAGCCCCGCAGAGAGCAGTACTACCGCTTGGCCAACGGTACTACCGCTTGGCCAGCGGTACTACTGCTCCCCCTCACGGTACTGCCGCTGGGCCCAGAGCGGTACTACCGCGGTGGTCAGGGCGGTACTACCGCACACGAGCGGTACTACCCCCCCCCCACTGTCGCGGCTAGTACCTAAAACCCGACACGGAAAAAGACCCCTCGAATTGTGGCGGTACTAGCACGAAGCCGCAGCGGTACTACGGCTGGGGGCTACAGCGGTACTACCATTGTGGAGCGGTAATGCCGCTTGTAGCACCCAAGCGGTACTACCGCTCTGGCCCACGGTACTACCGCTTGGACCAGACAGGGCACACTGAGAGAGGGGAATGAGCTCATCAACGAAGCGGAAAGGCTCGGAGGGTGTGCAAAGGAAATGTAC
The DNA here is from genome assembly GCF_018294505.1 of Triticum aestivum. Lineage (NCBI taxonomy): Eukaryota > Viridiplantae > Streptophyta > Magnoliopsida > Poales > Poaceae > Triticum > Triticum aestivum. The sequence continues at coordinate 57,554,477 of NC_057802.1, forward strand.
GTGATGATTCCACACTAGCCTTTCCAAAGCGGACCTCCTCTTGATAGTATGGTGACCCCTACGAAACTAGTCCAACAAACTAATTCGAAAGTACTACACCGTCTTCGCTTCAAACTCCGAGGAGAGGGAATCATCTCGTGCCAAAGGATGAATCTCTGAAAAACTCAATGCACACGATTAGTCCGCAAAAGTATTGTCATCAATCACCAAAACATCTAAGGGATACAAATGCCCTTACAATCTCCCCCTTTTTGGTGGATTGATGACAATACGGGATTTGCACAAACGGGAACAGACAAAGGACATAAGCAGACCCCAAATCTCTAAAATATAGACGGGCTCCCCCTAGATGTGTGCCATCAAGATAAGTGCTTTGGACTGCATGGCACACATACTAGGATCAACACTCCCCCTGTATTTTAGAGACCAACAACCTAAGCATGATACATGAGAGCAGGAAATATGACATAGTAAGCATGCTACTCATGAGATACTAAATGACAAGAGACATAGATAAAGATATGATAAGGATAAGGTAGCATATGTCTCACACCATATGTCTGGAACTTAGGTCTCACGGAACACAAAACCAAACAAAGTAAATGGAAGCAAACACAACAAAAGCACACAGACACACTCGCAACAGAACGACGCAAATCCCTAAGCTCTCTCCCCCTTTGGCATCGAGACACCAAAAGGGGCAAAGAGCGCTCCTACGGCTCCAGGTGAGAGCATGCTGAGGATCTCGAACATCAGTACTCCGCGTGATCGTCTGCACTGCCGTCCTCGCTCGGAAACTGCTCGGCATCTGAATCGGTCCACGGACAGAGCTGCTGGATCCACTCCTCCTCCTCAGTGATGTGACCCTCAGAGCCGCTGGTGACTGTCGCACCTAACTGACGCATAAGCTCCTTGTGGCGTCCCCTGGCATTCTTCTCAGCCACATGTGTCATGTACTGACCGTGAGACTCCATGCAGAACAGCTTCTTCATCTTGAGCTTGAACTTCTTTGCCCAAGAGGGCTCTGCCTCAGAAGGCACATAGTCATGGTCAACACCAGTATCAGCCTCGCCCTCGGTCTCCATGGCAGCAGCAGAAGAAGGAACCCCAGGTTTAGGAACGGAGGTGCCCCAGTTGTCCTTCTTCCTCAGACGCTTGATCTCATGAGAAACCAACTCTCCAGTTTCCAGCAATTCCTCGGGATAGGTACTTCTCCAGGCCTTCTCAATGAGCAACATGATAAGTGGAGCATAAATCGGGCACTTGCGCTCAGAAACAGCAGACAGAAGTTCAGACCACATAACATGAGAGATGTCCAGGGACTCGCCAGTGTTTGCTTCCTTCTCACGCTGGCAGAAGAGAAGCATGTCCACGAGATAGGAGTGAACCATGTCCAGATTCCCGATACGAGGGAAGAGAGTCTCGCAGTAAGATACGGTGAAGGATGTCCAGAAAGGCAGACAGCTCATAGGTTTCCTTCTTGGTCTCAGGGTTGATCTTCAGAGTACAGTAGGGCCAGAGGGCTTGCTTGTGAGTGGAGGTAACATTGTGGTGAGGACGGAACCCGACTGGAGTCTCGAGCCCTTGATCTTCCACCTCAAGCAACTCCATGAAGGCCTTCCACTTGACAGCTAGCAACTTCCCATTAGTCATCCAAGTTAGAGTCCTGTCTACATCAGTTCCTAGGTGGACAGTGGCATAGAACTGAGCCACCAAATCTGCATCAAAGTCCTTGGTGAACTGCATGATCCTGAGAATGTTCAACTGAGAGCACATCTGAAGGGCATCACCAAAGTACTCCGGGTCCTTGTCCATAGCATCCATGTTGATGGAATGAACATTGACAAAGAGGTTCTTCTTAGCCTTTATCACGTCAAAGTAGGTGGCATACTAAAACCGGTTCCAGAACGGGCGATTGACAAGGTTGGATTCTTGGGCTTCCTCATATGGGTTGCGGCGACGCCTGTCGCAGAATTCCTTGGCAGTCATCTCAGTCACCTTCTTGCCAGTTGACTTCGGCCTGTTGGCAGTCTTCTTCTTGAGATGAGGATTAGCACTTGAGGAAGCACCCACTGGCAGCGGTGGAGCACTGGAAGAACCACCTGCAGACTCAGATGAGCGGTACCGCTTTGACGTTGAACTCCCGGGGTTGACACGGCGGACTTGCTGCTCAGGATGTTCATCACCTGGAACCAAACACACGGACACACGAAACAACCAGAAGGAACAATCAAAACCAAATAAACACAACAAACATGGATCAACATGCGGTAGGGAATGATGGAACTGGGCATCCGGCGGTAGTACCACGCCTGCACAGCGGCAGTACCGCTCCAGCGGTAGTACCGCGCCATATGGGCGGTAGTGCCGCTCGCGCAGTAGTACCGCGCAGGAGGGGCGGTAGTACCACCCGAGACGGGGCACGGAGGATCCCTACTGTCGTGGACAGATCCGACACTACCGGGGATGCCAAATTCAAAAATAAACCTACCAAACACCAATCCAAAGAGTCTAGTTGCCTTCTCCAACCTACTCAAGCCTAGATTTGGCCAAAAATCTAGAGATGCAACCACTATTGCCCCTAAAACACGAGATCTGAAAACTAGACAAGAAGAGAAGAGGAACGGGGGCAATACGGGCATCCATGGCAAGAGGACGAGGTGGGGATCGACTCCACCGAGGGAAAAGGAGAGAAACTGTCTGGAGACGGAGGGCCGCCGGAGCCCTCCCGCGGCGAGATGGCACTGGAGAGACGAAGAGGAATGAGGGGACGAAGCAAATGGGTATGGGGGGAGGAAACCACCCCTGCCCACGACTTAACCCCCTGGTCCTGCCCCTCAGCGGTAGTACCGCGGTGATGGGCGGTAGTACCGCTTTGTGCGGTAGTACCGCGGCTGAGGGCGGTAGTACCGCTTATGCACCTAAGCGGTAGTACCGCGCAGCAATAGCGGTAGTACCGCCCAACGCAACTCAAAACTAGACTCAACAAGCACGGCACAAAAGAAAAGAAAAGAGAACGACGGCAAGAAGAGAAAACCAAGAGACACCTAAAGAACACTAGCAAGAGGTCAGAAGACACACCCCTTCAAGAAAGGGGCGGTGGCCGAGGCCACCTATGTTTGAGTCAATTGGTATGGCACCGCGAAGAATTATCCTTGGACCCATGACCAAAAATCGTCTTTGAAGCACAAGTACCATCAAAAATGGCTAATGTGAAAGAGTTGATCAATTTATGCATAATAAGGGGAGGGAGAGTTCATTAAGAGAACAACACTCCCCCTATGTCCATGCCTACACCTAAACAAGATAACAAGTCGAGTATGGTGGGGAGTGCAAGTGCTCAAGCAACATTGCTCGAATCAATGATATTTAGCTCATGCCTTAACTCGCGAAATCTTGCTTCATCCAATGGCTTCATGAAAATATCTGCAAGGTTATCATGAGTGTTGACATAGTTGAGCTCGATCTCCCCTCGCCTAATATGATCCCGGATGAAGTGATACCGAATCTCAATATGCTTCGTCTTGAAGTGTTGCACCGGGTTGAGAGAAATCTTGATGGCACTTTCATTGTCACACCAAAGAGGCACTTTGTCACAAATGACACTGTAATCCTTTAAAGTTTGCCTCATCCATAAGAGTTGTGCACAACAACTCCCGGCCGCCACATACTCCGCTTCGGTGGACGAGAGAGACACACAACTTTGCTTTTTGGAAGACCAACTTACCAACGAGCAACCAAGAAATTCACACCCTCCGGAAGTGGACTTCCTATCCACTTTGTCTCCCGCCCAATCGGAGTCCGAATAACCTACAAGCTTGAAGTTTGCTCCTCTTGGGTACCATAAGCCAAAGTTTGGGGTATGAGCCAAATATCGAAAGATTCGCTTGACCGCCACAAAGTGGCTTTCCTTAGGTGCGGCTTGAAACCGTGCACAAATTCCCACACTCAACATGATATCTGGTCTAGATGCACAAAGGTAAAGTAATGAACCAATCATGGAGCGATATACCTTTTGATCCACCGCTTTACCATTGGGATCGATGTCAAGTTGGCACTTGGTGGGCATTGGAGTGGACGCCGGCTTGACATCACTTAGCTTGAATCTCTTGAGCATGTCTTGAGTGTATTTGGCTTGGTTGATGAAGGTTCCTTCTCTTCTTTGCTTTACTTCGAAACCGAGAAAGAACTTCAACTCTCCCATGGAAGACATCTTGAACTTTGAGGTCATGAGTGCGGCAAATTCCTCATTGAAAGCTTTGTTAGGGGAACCAAAGATAATGTCATCAACATATAGTTGGCACACAAACAACTCCCCTTTGACCTTCTTAGTAAAAAGAGTGGGGTCGATTAGCCCAACTTCAAACCCACGATCTTGTAACAACTCGGTAAGGTGGTCATACCACGCCCGTGGGGCTTGTTTAAGGCCATAGAGTGCCTTATCGAGTTGATACAGATGATCGGGAAAGTAGGGATCCTCGAACCCGGGGGGTTGTTTGACATACACCAACTCATTAATAGGTCCATTAAGAAAAGCACTCTTCACATCCATTTGTTGCAACTTAAAGTTGTGATGAGAAGCATAAGCAATCAACAAACGAATAGATTCAAGGCGAGCAACGGGAGCAAAGGTTTCACCGTAGTCGATACCCTCGACTTGGGAGTAGCCTTGTGCCACCAATCGTGCCTTGTTGCGGATGATGGTCCCATGAGCATCTTGCTTGTTCTTGAATATCCACTTCGTTCCAATGACATTGTGGTTCCCTGTTGCCTTGGCACTAATCTCCACACCTTGTTGTACTCGAAGTTGTTGAGTTCTTCATGCATGGCATTGAGCCAATCCGGATCTTTGAGAGCTTCATATACCTTTTGGGGTTCCACACAAGAGACAAACGCGTGATGTTCACAATAGTTTGCCAATTGTCTACAAGTGCTTACCCCCTTTTGAATGCTTCCAAGTACATTCTTCATGAGATGACCCTTGGTGGAGAGCTTGGAAGCAATCTTGGCGGCACGACGCTCCAATTCCTCCTCGGAGGTGAGTTGAGGAGCGGTCACTTGATCATCTTGAGCGCCGTCTTGAGCTTGTTCTTGATCTTGAACTTGCTCGGAGGAGAGAACTTGACCTTGGTCATCACTTGGTGTGTCTCCACCGTCTTGATCATGATTTTGCCCTTGGTCTTGTTCATGAGGTTGAGGGCCTTCACTTTGTTCTTCGGAAGCGTGTGGGCCTTGGGTTGGTGATGGCTCCACTTGAGTGGAGCATTGTCCTTCTCCTTCGGCCACAAGGGGTTCCTCAATGGGTAGGATAAAACCAACACACATTCTTCTTATGGCTTGAGGAGGAATTTCATCACCTACATCACAAGTGCTACTTTGCTCCACTTGGGAGCCGTTATTCTCATCAAACTCCACGTTACACGTCTCCTCAATAAGTCCCGTGGATTTATTGAGGACACGGTAAGCATGAGAGTTTGTAGCATAACCAACAAATATGCCCTCATATGCTCTAGCCTCAAATTTAGACAATCGAACACCTTTCTTGAGAATGAAACACTTACACCCGAACACCCGAAAGTACTTGAGGTTGGGCTTGTTACTGGTGAGTATCTCATATGGAGTCTTGTTCAAGCCATTGCGGAGGTAGAGCCGATTGGATGCATGACACGCGGTGTTGATGGCTTCGGCCCAAAAGTTGTATGGAGACTTGAACTCCGCCATCATGGTCCTTGCGGCATCCATCAACGTCCGGTTCTTCCTCTCCGCAACACCATTTTGTTGAGGGGTGTAAGGTGTGGAATATTGATGCTTGATCCCCTCATCACTAAGAAACTCATCCAAGGTGTAGTTCTTGAACTCGGTGCCATTGTCACTTCTTATTGTCAAGATCTTTGCATTGTGTTGACGTTGGGCTTCATTTGCAAAGTCAATGACGGTTTGTTGGGTCTCACTCTTCCTCTTGAAGAAATACACCCAAGTGTATCTTGAATAGTCATCCACAATTACCAAGCAATACTTTCTACCCCCAAGACTATCAAAGGATGGAGGCCCAAAGAGATCCAAATGAAGGAGCTCCAAAGGCCTCTTCGAGTAAATGAGAGTCGTGGGAGGGTGAGCCTTCTCATGAAGCTTTCCTTCGATACAAGCACTGCAAGGACGATCTTTAGCAAAACTAACGTTCGTTAGTCCACGGACATGGTCCCCCTTGAGAAGACTTTGCAAAGATCTCATATTGACATGGGCTAAACGGCGATGCCAAAGCCATCCCACGTCAACTTTAGCCATTAGGCATGTCGCGGTCTTAGTGGGTCGCTCTGAAAAGTTAATCACATAGAAACCGTTCTCGACATGCCCAACAAAGGCTACTTTAAGAGTCTTGCTCCACAAGAGGGCCACGGTATCAATATCAAAGAAAGTGGCAAAGCCCATGATAGCAAGTTGACGAACGGAAAGTAAATTGTATGCAAGGGACTCAACTAGCATGACCTTCTCGATCGTGAGATCATGATAAATGACAACTTTGCCGAGTCCCAATACCTTAGAAGACGAGGCATCACCCCACTCGACATTGGTGGGCATAGATGGAATCTTGTGCACGTCCACCACCAAGTCCTTGCTTCCGGTCATATGATTTGTAGCTCCACTATCGAGCAACCATGATCCCCCACCGGAAGCAAACACCTACAAGAGATCAATGCTTGGTTTTAGGTACCCATTTTGTAATGGGTCCTTTGATGTTAGTAACAAGGGTCTTAGGAACCCAAATGGACCATTCAATATACTCATGAGGAGAACCAACAAATTTGGCATAAACATGCCCATCACTAGCACGGCATAACACATACGAAGGATTAAAGTCGCCGGCTTTGTTGGATGGGGTGGTATTGCCCTTCTTGACACCGTCACCCTTCGCATTGTTCTTCTTCACCTTGGAAGCACCCTCTCCCTCCTTCACAAAAGTTTTCTTGAGAGGAGGAGGTCGTTTGCTTGTCATTCTTCTTCTTGTTCTTGGGCTTGGGTGCGAACCCAATCCCCTCCTTGGCCACAACTTCCTTTTGGTTTCTCAAAAGGTCGTTGAGGTTCTTCTCACCTTGTATGCATGACACAAGGCCTTTCTCAAGCTGCTCCTTCAACTTAGCATTCTCCTCAACAAGGTGCACATGCTCACAACAAGGGTTAGTAGCATTTGCATTATCAATTAACACCATATGAGGAAAGGTGGCTTTCTCCTTAGTTAGCTTTACTTGGAGTTGATCATGAGACTCCTTGAGGCTAGCATGAACACCCTTCAAGACTTTGTGAGCCTTCTCGATAATGTCAAACTCCTCTTTAAGTCTAGCAAGATCAACCCCAAGTTTTGCCTTCTCGGAGTTTAGCACACGAGACACAACAAGAGCATGATCAAGATCTTTCTTTAACTTAGTATGATCATCGTTTTATGACTCCTCAAGAGCCAAACGAAGACCATGCTCTTCATCAAGAGCATTGGAAAGATCCGAAATGTCATCGGCATAGTCACGACTATGCCCCTCCATCTTAGAGATGGTATCTTCGTGAGCCTCGATCATGTCATTGGCTTCACCAAGTTGTTCCAAGAGAGCAACGAAGTGCTTCTTGGATTTACCCTTGAGCTTACCCATAAAGGTCTCAAACTCATTTTCCTCCACATTTGTCCCCTCATGTTCTTCAATGCTATCCGTAGAAGAAAGATGATTAATGATGGTAGTTTTGATGTTGGGGGTTACCTTGTTGGTGGCTTTAGCCATGAGACACTTGGCGGTGATGTTCTCATTGGGTGAGTCAAAGAGAGACATCCGTGGAGTCTTCGCAATGGCAACGGAGGCCATGGCAACCAACTCACCATCTTCATCATCGTCATCATCCTCATTGTACTCTTCTTGTACCAACAATGCCTTGGGAGGAGTCTTCTTGGTGAAGTTGATCTTGTTGGAGAACGACTTGGCCTTGTCCTTTCTAATGAGCTTGCCACCATTGTCTTCCCTCTTCTCGTAAGGGCACTCCGCAACAAAGTGGCTCACATTGCCACAGTTGAAGCAAGTCCTCACTCGTTGCTTGCCCTTTGCGCCACTTGAATTGCTCTTGTTGAAGTTTGGCCTTGTGTTCTTCTTGCTCCAAAATTGCCTTGAAGCAAGAGCCATGTGTTCATGATAGGCATACTTCGTATCTTCGAGGTTGCCCTCCTCTTCTTCCTCTTCATCCTCTTCCTCCATACTAACCTTGGCCTTTAGAGCAAGGTTGGGCTTCTTTACTCTTTGAGGGCGAAGAACCGCATTGTCGGCGGTCTTGTCCAAGATGCTCATAGCAACAAACTCATCCAACACTTCACTTGAGGACAAGGTGTGAAAGTCCGGCCTTTGACGAATTACGGAGGACATGGCTTTGTGGTAGGGCATCATTGCCTTGAGGAATTTGCGCTTGATCCAATTGGCATCCGTGTCCTTACTTCCATGATCTCGGAGAGAGACCGCGAGTTTGGTTACTCTCCAAAAAAGCTCACGAGGTTCTTCATGTTCTTTCATTGCAAACTCGTCGGCTTCATCTTGCACTACTTCATAGGGAAACAACTTGGAGCCAAGCATCTTTGGCCACGGTGTAAGGCCGGAGATGAGGAAGATCTTCGGGTGGGATTGCTTCTTGGATGATGAAGAGAGCATTCTCATTGAATTGATGATCCACAACTTCTCTAGGAGTGAAGTTACTTCGGTCATGCAGATAGAAACCTTCTTCAATGATTCTCCAAAGGTTAGTGTTCACATGATTTAAATGACGCTTAAAACGATAGACCCAAGAATCAAAATCTACATTCTTCTCAATCTTAGGAGCCGGGCCGCCATGATTTAAATGAGTGGAAGGGAGCGGTCCACCATAGACAGGTGGAGGTTCCACATGGGCAAAGATGCCGGTGCCCTTTTTACCACTAGAAGAAGGAGCTTTCTCGCTAGTAGCTTCCCCTTTGTCGGAGGTAGCATCCGTCACCTTGTTGGCGGGATCACCCACTTTCAACGGTGCGGTGGAAAGCTTAAGCCCTTCTAAGTATTTATTAAACATGCTTTCGACCTCGGTAGTCATGGAGGTTTTCAATGTGTCCAATGCCACATTTAATTCCTCACGAGAGACCGCGGTTCCCCCATCTCCCGTAGACGAGACCGGATTCACACTGGAGTGCTCCTCCACACCGTCTACGACGCCAACCATACTCTTCGGACGGTAAAGTCCTTAAAAAGAGACGAGGCTCTGATACCAATTGAAAGGATCGATATAGTTGACTGGAGGAGGGGCGAATAGGCAACTAACAATTTTTAGCTTTTCTTTACCAAATTAAACTTTGCATCAAAATAGGTTGTCTAGATATGCAACTAAGTGAGCAGCCTATATGATGCAATGACAACAAGCACACAAGCAAATAAGAGATATAACACGAGTAAACTTCTGAAAGTAAAGGGATGAGATAACCAAGAGTGGAGCCGGTGAAGACGAGGATGTGTTACCGAAGTTCCTTCCTTTTGAGGGGAAGTACGTCTCCGTTGGAGCGGTGTGGAGGCACAATGCTCCCCAAGAAGCCACTAGGGCCACCGTATTCAACTCACGCCCTCACACAATGCGAGATGCCGTGATTCCACTATTGGTGCCCTTGAAGGCGGCGACCGGACCTTTACAAACAAGGTTGGGGCAATCTCCACAACTTAATTGGAGGCTCCCAACGACACCACAAAGCTTCACCACAATGGACTATGGCTCCGCGGTGACCTCAACCGTCTAGGGTGCTCAAACACCCAAGAGTAACAAGATCCGCTAGGGATAAGAGGGGGGAATCAAATTTCTCTTGGTGGAAGTGTAGATCGGGGCCTTCTCAACCAATCCCGAGCAAATCAACAAGTTTGATTGGCTAGGGAGAGAGATCGGGCGAAAATGGAGCTTGGAGCAACAATGGAGCTTTTGGGGGAAGAGGTAGGTCAACTTTGGGGAAGAAGACCCCCTTTTATAGTGGGGGAAGCAATCCAACCGTTACCCCCCACTTCAGCCCCGCAGAGAGCGGTACTACCGCTTGGCCAGCGGTACTACCGCTCCCCCTCGCGGTACTGCCGCTGGGCCCAGAGCGGTACTACCGCGGTGGTCAAGGCGGTACTACCGCACACGAGCGGTACTACCCCCCCCACTGCCGCGGCTAGTACCGTAAAACCCGACACGGAAAAAGACCCCTCGAATCGAGGCGGTACTAGCACGAAGCTGCAGCGGTACTACGGCTGGGGGCGACAGCGGTACTACCGTTGTGGAGCGGTACTGCCGCTTGTAGCACCCAAGCGGTACTACCGCTCCGGCCCGCGGTACTATCGCTGGGACCAGAGAGGGCACACTGAGAGAGGGGAACGAGCTCATCAACGAAGCGAAAGGTTCGGAGGGTGTGCAAAGGAAGTGTACGTGATGATTCCACCCTAGCCTTTCCAAAGCGGACCTCCTCTTGATAGTACGGTGACCCCTACGAAACTAGTCCACCAAACTAATTCGAAAGTACTACACCGTCTTTGCTTCAAACTCCGAGGGGAGGGAATCGTCTCGTGCCAAAGGATGAATCTCTGAAAAACTCAATGCACACGATTAGTCCGCAAAGTATTGTCACCAATCACCAAAACATCTAAGGGATACAAATGCCCTTATAGGGTATATCTACTTAATGAAACATAAGTCTAAAACATTTGAAAAGTTCAAAGAATTTCAGAGTGAAGTTGAAAATCATCCTAACAAGAAAATAAAGTTTCTACGATCTGATCATGGAGGAGAATATTTGAGTTATGAGTGTGGTCTTCATTTGAAACAATGTGGAATAGTTTCGCAACTCACGCCACCCGGAACACCACAGCGTAATGGTGTGTCCGAACGTCGTAATCGTACTCTGCTAGATATGGTGCGATCTATGATGTCTCTTACTGATTTACCGCTATCGTTTTGGGGTTATGCTTTAGAGACGGCCGCATTCACGTTAAATAGGGCACCATCAAAATCCGTTGAGACGACGCCTTATGAACTGTGGTTTGGAAAGAAACCAAAGTTGTCGTTTCTTAAAGTTTGGGGCTGCGATGCTTATGTGAAAAAACTTCAACCTGATAAGCTCGAACCCAAATCGGAGAAATGTGTCTTCATAGGATACCCAAAGGAGACTGTTGGGTACACCTTCTATCATAGATCCGAAGGCAAGACTTTTGTTGCTAAATTCGGAATCTTTTTGGAGAAGGAGTTTCTCTCGAAAGAAGTGAGTGGGAGGAAAGTAGAACTTGATGAGGTAATTGTACCTGCTCCCTTATTGGAAAGTAGTTCATCGCAGAAACCAGTTTCTGTGACGCCTACACCAATTAGTGAGGAAGTTAATGATGATGATCATGGAACTTCAGATCAAGTTGTTACTGAACCTCGTAGGTCAACCAGAGTAAGATCCGCACCAGAGTGGTACGGTAATCCCGTTCTGGAGGTTATGCTACTAGACCATGACGAACCTACGAACTATGAAGAAGCGATGGTGAGCCCAGATTCCACGAAATGGCTTGAGGCCATGAAATCTGAGATGGGATCCATGTATGAGAACAAAGTGTGGACTTTGGTTGACTTGCCCGATGATCGGCAAGTAATTGAGAATAAATGGATCTTCAAGAAGAAGACTGACGCTGACGGTAATGTTACTGTCTATAAAGCTCGACTTGTTGCAAAAGGTTTTCGACAAGTTCAAGGGATTGACTACGATGAGACCTTCTCACCCGTAGCGATGCTTAAGTCTGTCCGAATCATGTTAGCAATTGGCACATTTTATGATTATGAAATTTGGCAAATGGATGTCAAAACTGGATTCCTGAATGGATTTCTGGAAGAAGAGTTGTATATGATGCAACCAGAAGGTTTTGTCGATACAAAGGGAGCTAACAAAGTGTGCAAACTCCAGCGATCCATTTATGGACTGGTGCAAGCCTCTCGGAGTTGGAATAAACGCTTTGATAGTGTGATCAAAGCATTTGGTTTTGTACAGACTTTTGGAGAAGCCTGTATTTACAAGAAAGTGAGTGGGAGCTCTCTAGAATTTCTAATATTATATGTGGATGACATATTGCTGATTGGAAATGACATAGAATTTTTGAATAGCATAAAGGGATACTTGAATAAGAGTTTTTCAATGAAAGACCTTGGTGAAGCTGCGTATATATTGGGCATCAAGATCTATAGAGATAGATCAAGACACTTAATTTGACATTCACAAAGCACATACCTTGACAAAGTTTTGAAGAAGTTCAAAATGGATCAAGCAAAGAAAGGGTTCTTGCCTGTGTTACAAGGTGTGAAGTTGAGTAAGACTCAATGCCCGACCACTGCAGAAGATAGAGAGAAAATGAAAGATGTTCCCTATGCTTCAGCCATAGGCTCTATCATGTATGCAATGTTGTGTACCAGACCTGATGTGTGCCTTGCTATAAGTCTAGCAGGGAGGTACCAAAGTAATCCAGGAGTGGATCACTGGACAGCGGTCAAGAACATCCTGAAATACCTGAAAAGGACTAAGGATATGTTTCTCGTTTATGGAGGTGACAAAGAGCTCATCGTAAATGGTTACGTTGATGCAAGCTTTGACACTGATCCGGACGATTCTAAATCGCAAACCGGATACGTGTTTACATTAAACGGTGGAGCTGCCAGTTGGTGCAGTTCTAAACAAAGCGTCGTGGTGGGATCTACGTGTGAAGCGGAGTACATAGCTGCTTCGGAAGCAACAAATGAAGGAGTCTGGATGAAGGAGTTCATATCCGATCTAGGTGTCATACCTAGTGCATCGGGTCCAATGAAAATCTTTTGTGACAATACTGGTGCAATTGCCTTGGCGAAGGAATCCAGATTTCACAAGAGAACCAAGCACATCAAGAGACGCTTCAATTCCATCCGGGATTTAGTCCAGGTGGGAGACATAGAAATTTGCCAGATACATACGGATCTGAATGTTGCAGACCTGTTGACTAAGCCTCTTCCACGAGCAAAACATGATCAGCACCAAGGCTCATGGGTGTTTGAATCATTACTGTGTAATCTAGATTATTGACTCTAGTGCAAGTGGGAGACTGAAGGAAATATGCCCTAGAGGCAATAATAAAGTTATTATTTATTTCCTTATATCATGATAAATGTTTATTATTCATGCTAGAATTGTATTAACCGGAAACATAATACTTGTGTGAATACATAGACAAACAGAGTGTCACTAGTATGCCTCTACTTGACTAGATCGTTGATCAAAGATGGTTATGTTTCCTAGCCATAGATATGAGTTGTCATTTGATTAACGGGATCACATCATTAGGAGAATGATGTGATTGACTTGACCCATTCCGTTAGCTTAGCACTCGATCGTTTAGTATGTTGCTATTGCTTTCTTCATGACTTATACATGTTCCTATGACTATGAGATTATGCAACTCCCATTTACCGGAGGAACACTTTGTGTGGTACCAAACGTCACAACGTAACTGGGTGATTATAAAGGTGCTCTACAGGTGTCTCCGAAGGTACTTGTTGGGTTGGCGTATTTCAAGATTAGGATTTGTCACTCCGATTGTCAGAGAGGTATCTCTGGCCCTTCTCGGTAATGCACATCACTTAAGCCTTGCAAGCATTGCAACTAATGAGTTAGTTGTGGGATGATGTATTACGGAATGAGTAAAGAGACTTGGCGGTAACGAGATTGAACTAGGTATTGAGATACCGACGATCGAATCTCGGGCAAGTAACATACCGATGACAAAGGGAACAACATATGTTGTTATGCGGTCTGACCGATAAAGATCTTCGTAGAATATGTGGGAGCCAATATGAGCATCCAGGTTCCGCTATTGGTTATTGACCGGAGACGTGTCTCGGTCATGTCTGCATAGTTCTCGAACCCGTAGGGTCCGCACACTTAACGTTTCGATGACAGTTATATTATGAGTTTATATGTTTCGATGTACCGAAGGTTGTTCGGAGTCCCGGATGTGATCACGGACATGACGAGGAGTCTCGAAATGGTCGAGACATGAAGATTGATATATTGGAAGCCTATATTTGGATATCGGAAGTGTTCCGGGTGAAAGCGGGATTTTACCGGAGTACCGAGGGGTTACCGGAACCCCTCGGGGGCTCAATGGGCCATAGTGGGCCTTTGTGGAGAAGAGGAGAGGCGACCAGGGCAGGGCCGCGCACCCCTCCCCCCTAGTCCGAATAGGACAAGGGGAGGGGGGCGGCGCCCCCCCCCCCTTTCCTTCCTCTCCTCCACCTCTTTCCCCTCCACTCCTAATCCAACTAGGAAAAGGGAGGGAGTCCTACTCCCAGTGGGAGTAGGACTCCACCTGGCGCGCCCCTCCTGGCTGGCCGCACCTCCCCCTTGCTCCTTTATATACGGGGGCAGGGGGCACCCTAGAGACACAACAATTGATCGTTTGATCTTTTAGCCGTGTGCAGTGCCCCCCTCCACCATAGTCCACCTCGATAATACTGTAGCGGTGCTTAGGCGAAGCCCTGCGTCGGTAGAACATCATCATCGTCACCACGCCGTCATGCTGACGAAACTCTCCCTCAACACTCGGCTTGATCAGAGTTCGAGGGACGTCATCGGGCTGAACGTGTGCTGAACTCGGAGGTGCCGTGCATTCGATACTTGATCGGTCGGATCGTGAAGACGTACGACTACATCAACTGCGTTGTGCTAACGCTTCCGCTTTCGGTCTACGAGGGTACGTGGACAACACTCTCCCCTCTCGTTGCTATGCATCACCATGATCTTGCGTGTGCGTAGGATTTTTTTTGAAATTACTACGTTCCCCAGCACTTTATTGAAACAAAAGCTATAAAACATTATTACTAAAGTAGCTTAATAATGTGAACACACAAAAACAGTAAGTAAAAGTGTTGGGTTGTCTCCCAACAACCGCTTTTCTTTAATGCCTTTTTAGCTAGGCATGATGATTTCAATGATGCTCGCATTAAAGATAAGAATTGAAACATACCAAGAGCATCATGAAACACATGGCAAGCACATTTAAGCCTAACCCACTTCCTGTGCATAGGGATTTTGCGAGCAAACAATTCATGGGAGCAAGAATCAACTAGCATAGGAAGGCAAAACAAACATAACTTCAAGATTTTCAACGCATAGATAGGAAGCTTGGTATTATTGAGATATGTAGAAGAATATGTTCCTCCCTCATACTAATTTTCAGCAGCATCATGAATGAATTCAACAATATATCTATCATGTAAAGCATTCTTTTCATGGTCCACAAGCATAGAAAATTTATTACCCTCCACATAAGCAAATTTATTCTCGTGAATAGTAGTGGGAGCAAACTCAAAAAATAACTATCATGAGATACTTGATTGACATAATCAATTTGAGCATTAAAATCATGATGACAAGTTTCATGTATATCATTATTCTTTATATCATACATGCCATCACCATAATCATCATAGATAGGAACTTTGTTTTCATAATCAATTGAAACCTCTTCCAAGATAGTGGAATCATCATTAGATAAACTCATGACCTCTCCAAATCCACTTTCATCAATATAATCATCATAAATAGGAGGCATGCTTTCATCATAATAAATTTTCTCATCACAACTTGGGGGACTAAAAATATCATCTTCATCAAACATAGCATCCTCAAGCTTATGGCTATGCATATCATTAGCATCATGAATATTCATAGCAAGCATACTAACAACATTGCAATCATGCTCATCATTCAAATATTTTATGCCAAACATTCTATTGAACTCTTCTTCTATCAATTGAGCACAATTTTCCTTTCCATCATTTTCAAGAAAGACATGATAAAGACGAATAATATGAGGCCACCTCAATTCCATTTTTTGAAGTTTTCTTTTATAAACAAAACTAGTGATAAAACAAGAAACTAAAAGATTGGATTGCAAGATCTAAAGATGTAACTTCAAGCACTCGCCTCCCCGGCAATGACACCAGAAAAGAGCTTGATGTCTACTACACAACTTGTTCTTGTAGACTTGTGTTGGGCCTCCAAACGCACAGTTTTGTAGGATAGTAGCAAATTTCCCTCAAGTGGATGGTCTAAGGTTTATTAATCCATGGGAGCTGTAGGATGAAGATGTTCTCTCTCAAACAACCCTGCAACCAAATAACAAAGAGTCTCTTGTGTCCCCAACACCCCAAATACAATGGTAAATTGTATAGGTGCACTAGTTCGACGAAGAGATGGTGATACAAATGTAGTAATGATAGTAGATATTGAATTTTGTAATAGGAACAATAAAAAATAGAAAGGTAGCAAGTAACAAAAGTGAGCACAAACGGTATTGCAATGCTTAAAAATGAGGCCTAGGGTCCGTACTTTCACTAGTGCAATCTCTCAACAATGCTAATATAATTGGATCATATAACCATCCCTCTACGTGCGATGAAGAATCACTCCAAAGTTCTTATCTAGCGGAGAACATAAGAAGGAATTGTTTGTAGGGTACGAAACCACCTCAAAGCTAATCTTTCCGATCAATCTATCCAAGAGTTCGTACTAAAATAACACTAAGTTACCCTTTCTGATCGATCAATCCAAGAGTTCATACCAAAATAACACCATATGATACACATCAATCAACTCTAATGTCACCGCGAGTATCCGTGAGTTGATTATATGATATGCATCAAACAATTTCAGATTCATAATACTCAATCCAACATAAAGAACCTCAAAGAGTGCCCCAAGATTTCTACCGGAGAAATAAGGAGGAAAACGTGCATCAACCCCCATGCATAGGTTACCCCAATGTCACCTCGGGAATCCGCGAGTTGAGTGCCAAAACATATATCAAGTGAATCAATATGATACCCCATTGTCACCACCGGTATTCATAGCAAGACATACATCAAGTGCTCTCAAATCCATAAAAGTATTCAATCTGATAATAACTAAATCTCAAAGGGAAAACTCAATTCATCACAACAAAATAGAGAAGGAGAAACACCATATGATCCAACTATATTAACAAAGCTCGAGATATATCAAGATCGTGCCAAATCAAGAACACAAGAGAGAGGTTTTAAACACATAGCTACTGCTACAAACCCTCACCCCCGAGGGTGGACTACTCCCTCCTCATCATGGTGGCTGCCAAGATGATGAAGATGGCCACCGGTGATGATTTCCCCCTCCGGCAGGGTATCAGAACAGGGTCTAGATTGGTTTTTTGTGGCTACAGAGGCTAGCGATGGCGGAACTTCTGATCTAGGTTAACTTTCGGGGGTTTCTGAATATACATGATTTTTCAGCGTTGGAATCACGCGAAGATGGGCCTCAGGGCGCCCACCACCCAGCAGGGCGCTAGGGGGGCTGGCGCGCCGTGATGTCTTGTGGGCAACAGGGGCCCCCCTCTGGTGGTTCATTGCTCCATTATTTCTCTTTTTTCCAAAAAAACGTTAAAATGTTTCGTCCAATTCTGAGAACTTTTATTTCTGTACAAAAAACAACACCACGGTAGTTCTGGTAAAAACAGCGTCAGTCCGGGTTAGTTCCATTCAAATCATATCAAAACCATATAAAATTGTTGTAAATATGGCATGAATACTTCATAAATTATAGATAAGTTGGAGACGTATCACAGAGTAATACCGCATATAGGTAGATATGCTGGACTCATATGGAATAACTTTGGTTTTAAGGATTTGGATGCACAAGCAGCATTCCCGCTTAGTACAGATGAAAGCTAGCAAATAGATTGGGAGGCGACCAACTAGAGATCGATAATGGTCTTAATCATGCATTGTGAATAATTAACATTGAATACTAGAATGAGTTGGATACAAACACCCTGAACATAAATATCATGAAGGCTGCGTTGGTTTTGAATCAACTACATGTATGAACATGTGCCAAGTCAAGACACTTGAAACATTCAGAGGAGGATACCATACTAACATGCTACGTCATAACCATTTTAATGCATGTTGACATTCAAGATAAATCATTATCCACTCCTAGCTACGTAAGCATGACATGAGCAACTGTAATCTCTAATTGTCATCACAAATATGTTTACTCATAATACGTTGAATCATGGATACCGAGTTAAACATATTTACAAAACAAAAAACAAGAAGAGTTCATACCAACTTTTCATTGCCACAGTCACTTCATCAAATCACCATCATTATTGCCTTTCACTTGCACGACCGAATGATATGAAAATAATAATAGTGCAAGTGTGCCGTGGACTAAGCTGGAATCTGCAAACATTTTATTCAAAGGAGAAGACAAGGTAATATTGGCTCTTTGTTAGATTGACAATAATGCATATGAGAGCCACTCAACAATTTCATTGTGGTCTTGTCCTTATGGTTACTCAACGAAAAGAAAAGAAATTCAGAGAAACGCACTAAAATATTTTGGAGCTTTTAGTTTTTCTAAAGAAAGCGAACTAAAGGAAAAAATCTAAAGCAAGAAAAACTATTTACATGAGAGAACTCCCAACAAACAAAAGAAGAAACGAGAATTTTTTTGGGGGGGGGGGGTGGTCTTTTACTACTACGAACTAATTAAACAAGAAAGAAAAACGAAAAGAAGCGAGAAATATTTTTGGATTTTTCAAAAAAAATCAAACACACAAGAAGAAAGCAAAATAAATCTAAGCATGGATATACAATGAAAAAGGATGAACACCGACAACTGGAATGAATGTGTGAACATGAATGTAATGTCGGTGGAAAATACATACTCCCCGAAGCTTAGACTTTTGGCCTAGCTTGGCAATCACCACCCGTAGTATCCATCGGGCTTGGTATATCACGTCATTTTTTGAACATGATGGCATTTTCATTTTTTAGCACTGTTTTTGCACTTGTTTTGGAGAATGGGTTGTGGCCTGGTGTTGCATTTGGGCCTGGTGCTAGTTGCCGCTTTTAGGTTGTAGCCTGGTGGTGGTGTGAGAGGGGTCGCGCTGGGGAGGATGTCTTAAAGAATGTTTTGGTTCAATGGTTCTCCCCCTCCCAAGGGGGTGTATAGTTCGCCGGGCCTCCCACCCCTTAGGAACGTCAACCAGATATTAGGGTCCATTTGTTTTGAATCATCGTACACATGAGCCTATGAAATTGTTTCAATGGAGAATACAGTTTGATTCCATCTGGTTAGGTCGATGGAGGTGTTTACAACTTGTGCTCCAAGACACCCTAACCTAAGCTTAGTGCTTCCTCCTTCAACGGGAGCCCTATAGGGATGGTGTGGCTTGTTAGCCCTAGGGGTCGGCCCACCATACGAAATACCTCCTGACGGGCCACCCTAGGTGTAGCACATCGTCAATACCCTATACCTACACATCATAACGAGCTTAATACAACTTTCATGAAATCATCACAACAAAACTGCTCCCTCGAAAAGCCATTCAACGTGATTATAGGATTTTTGTGTATCCAGTTTCACTGTGCACCAACCGTCCTTACCCTCCTTTTTATTCTCATAGGCGACCGGTACATTATCTGCAGTTAAATGCCCTAAACAAATGCAATTTGAGTGTGGCTTTTAACATTAGGAGAATCACCTTTAATCGAGTAGCTTCTTTAATATGACTTATACACGACATTACATAAATTGATAGTTCTGAATTGGGTTACCTTCTCGGAAGTCTATACTTTTGGGATCATTAAAGACCTTGTGTCATTCCATGCAAGTGGCATAGTGTTAGAATTCACTATATTAAGGACCCCATAAACTAGATCATCACCGAGCATGAAGGTCATCCAGGCCAGGTGCCTCGGGATCCCCAGTTTCAAAAGCAGCCTTCCATACCTCCTTAACACAATAAGGTGCCAATAAAGCAATATTCGTTTCATTGAAAATCCCACGATGCACATGAGATAACACCTCCTATTCTAGCGCTAGATCTAATCCTCTCTAGTCCTCATATTAGAAGCCCAGTATGGTTCTAATCTCCTCCCTCTAATTCTCCAGCGATTATTAGCTCTGGACGGTGAAGCATTGTTGGATCGTGAAGGCCATACGCTTGTAAACTGTGTAGAGGTCGTGTTTTCGGTCTTCCGTTCGAGGGATTGTTCATGGACGGTTTGGGGGATCATTCATCTATGGTTCGAGGGACTTCAAGTACGATCTACACCGACTCTTCTTCCACTGCAACTCGGAGTTGGTAACAATCCGATCAAAACCACATCTTCATAGTGTTCCTGGTTGTTCATAGGGTGAATTTTTTTTTGTTTTCTACTACGTTTCCCATCGCATGGCATGCCGAAGTCGATCGTTACTGATCGGGATCTCATCTTTACTAGCCGGTTTTGGCAAGAAACGATAGTACTTACTAGCACTAATTTTCGCAGGAGTTCCTCTCATCACCCTCACACATATGGCACTATCGAAAGAAAAATCCAATGGTTGGATGGCTATTTTCGATGTTTTACCCATGCTTGTCCTATCGAATGGGCACAATGGTTGTCACTTGCTAAATTTTGGTACAATTTCAGCATGCACTCTACTTTGGACAACAAATCTCCATTCGAGGTGCTCTACGACTATTCTTCTCGTCACTTTGGTGTTATATCTGCTGACACTTGCCCTATTCCTGAATTGGATGTGTCGTTAAAGAGTGTGGCCTTATGCTGAGATTGTTGCAGGAACGTGCTTGTGTGAAAAAACATGTTAACAAGAAGCGTTCAGACCAAGTGCTCCAGGTTGGCGACTCTTTTTCTAAGTTGCAACCCTATAGTCAGTCTGCAGTTGCATCACGAGGATATCCCAAGTTGTTGTTCAAAGTTTTATGGTCCCAAAGTTCTTGAGAGGGTTGGTTACATAGCTTATCGTCTCTAGCTTCCTCCTAAATCTCACGTCGATCCAGTCATATATGTTTCTATGTTGAAGAAAGCTTTGGGTGTTTGCTCTCAGGTAGAGCCCTTCTTACCACCTGAAGATGCTCAATTATTTTGTACCATGCAAAGTGTTACAACGTCGATTTTGGCATGAAGGCAACACGACGGTGCAACCAGGACGGATTCAGATGTCGGATTAACCGGGATATTTTGCAACATGGGAAGACTTGGATGAGCTCAAGCAAAGGTTTCCATGAGCCATAGTTTGGGGACAAGTTGTTCTTCAAGGGAGGGGGCCAAGTCAGAGCGACAAAATCAGCGACCAAGCCTCTACACACATCCCATGTGTCGTTAGGCCCAAGAGAAGGATACGTCCTCATTCTATTCCCTACACTGGAGACCAATGGGTCACCCGCCCGTTAAACATGGAAGGTTGTCATCTTTTGAAACATGGCAAGCTTGACATGGCGGAAGTCATTTGCTTGTAACTGATCTTAGGAACATGTAAACGAGGACCTCCAATGTGACGCGTTCTGCATCATATAGACGCGCGATGCATAGCGGCTTCCCTCGACTGGGCTGACACAATGGAGCGAGCGTCTAGTGGAACTGTACCGAGCCGACTATTGTAGCATCAGTCTTTTAGTTTTTTTAGGTGGTCCATTGTAGGAAAAAAAACGAGTTGTAGCCAATGAGTTGTAACAGACTGTTTTTGTTCATTTTTTTATTTCGAGCATTTTTGGAAAATATGATTATTTAGATAAAGTCATGAACAATTTTGAAAAATTGTGAACATTTTTAGAAAAACACAAACATTTTTATTAAATTCTGCACATTTTTTAAAGGAAATAGTTTCCAAAAATTCCCAAAAATTGTTGAATTCTGAACAAATTTTAAAACGGGAAAAATTCTTGAAAATATGAAGATTAAAAAAAACAAGAACATCTTTTGAATATGTGAACAAATTTTTAAAACAGGAACTTTTTGAAATTTCAAAACAAAATTTTGGAAAACACAAATATGATTTGCAATTCCCCAAATATTTTTTGAAAAGGCCAACATTTTATGAATATGCGAACAAATTTTAAAACAGGAACACTTTTGAAATTTGATTTGAAAAGAAACAGAAAAAAAAGGAAAAACAAAAACCAAGAGAAAAAAAAAAGTAAAGAAAACATAAAGGAAGAAAAACCGGATCAAGGTTCCTTAAACCGGTTATGAACCTGTTGCCAAAACCAGTGGATCGCTCCTCTCAAATTCGAATTCCTCGATTGATAGACAAATTCCCATTTCGATCTAATCCACTAGTCCCACGCTAAGAAAGAAGACAATAACGTGAACACTTGCTTCTTCTCGAGCGCACGGCTGATACAATGCCACAGCAGTCTGCTGATAGCCATGGCTGCCTACGCGATCCAACAGCGACGGCGCCTCCAGCCGCCGACAGAACCTGGTCTCACACAGCTCTGTGTTGTGGCGTCCGAAGTTGTTAGACCTTGGGTTCTTCTCGAACAAGTCGCTGGTGAGCGGGCTAGCTGGCCACGGCGCAGGTGGCTCGGTCGAAGCCGGTACATAACCAGATACCCACACGTAAATAGAAAAAGAAAAAGACAATCAATAAAATTGAGAAAATGACTTGGTAATCGAAGTTTATGAACTGGGTGCAATTTTGTGAAGCATAGATCTTGGGGTGGCAAGTACTCCCTCTGTAAACTACTCCCTCCGTTCCATATTAGTTGTCGCTGAAATGGATGTATCTACACGTATTTCAGTGTTAGATACATCCGTTCGAGCGACAATTAATATGAAACGGAGGGAGTAGTAATAAATATAGTTTAAAAACTAATGAATATATAAGATCTTTTATATCACTACTATAAGATCTTTTTAGTGAGCTAAAAGATCTTATATTAGCTTCCAGAGGACTAATATCTAAAAGATCTTATATTAGTCTTTAAACTAATAAGATTTTTTTATTAATGATCTAAAAGATCTTATATTAGTTTACACAGGGAGTACTAACCTTTTGTTTTACTAGTTTCACACAAGGGAATTACCAGAGCAAGTAGTCAAACTGTCACAGCCCTGTGGGCAACCAGCCAGCGACGACATGCGCATACCCACCAACGTCAAACCGCATTATCGGTCTCATGCCAACAACCTGACAGCTGAGTATCAAAACCATATAAGTTAACAGGCACCAATGTACAAGGGGATGATTCGCCATCACACCTCACAACGGCTCAACATGTGATAAATAAATGGCTGGAGAATATCTCTACCAATTGCTTGTTGAATGAAAGTTTTTACAGCAAGACATGATAACACAACTACAGCAAACCCACGAAACAAGTCGTCCTAGCGCACTTATTTCCATGGCTCTCAGGCACCAAAGAATGGACGGGCGACCGGCATAACTCAATCTCAATCTAGAATCAATGGAGAGGAACATCGGTTATTCTGCTTCCTCTCCTACCCTAAGCCGCGGCGGATTTGCACACCGGGCATGCGTTCTTCACCTGCAACCACTTCTTGATGCAGTCAGTGTGGAAGTCGTGCCTGCACTTCAGAATTCCCAGGAGTTCATTGTCTTTGTACTCCTCCTGCCATAGTTAATAGTTCAAAAATCATACATCAGAACTGGAAGAGCAAACGATTCAAGGAATGGCTGTAATGAATTGTTCAACATGGAACTGGAAACTAGGAGCATAAGAAATTCGTACCAGGCAGACTAGACAGCGCCCATCATCTTCGTCGTCTTGTGCCTCATCCGAACTGCAACAGACCACTTCTTTCACACAACCTGAAATCTTTTCGTCGGCAAGGCCGGTGTTCACAGTACCTATGGATTCCTCCAAGGCCAACAGTTCCTGTACATACAAGATGGAAAAGGTTAAAGAAAAGATCCTGCAGTTTCCTGAGTAGAAGAAGCAAAGACCGTCTCTATACCTCGTAACTCATCTCATCAATGTTCAGTCTCAAGTCCCTGTGGGGGTCAGCAGCTGCTTGTCTTGATTGTTGATAGAAAGCCAACTGCTCCATCATAACCCGCTACACAAACAGCAGCTAGATCAATAAAAATATTCAAACTCCCATGGATACCAGCTAAAACACCTGAAAACAGAAAGCAAGACCTCTACCTGTGTCTCAGCAATCAAATGGAATGAGCTCCTATCTACAAATCTATTCCTTCCACTGTTGGCATGCACCATGGATACCCTTGCATGCCTAGAAGATGCAGCGTTACTGATAGGAGATGGCAGATTGATGATCCTCATGGATGTAGAGGTAGCAGCTGGATAGCTCGGAATGACTGCATCATGCGAAATTGCTCTTGAGCCAGAGGAAACTGTGTAGGATGGATGGCCGTAGCTAGGAACGGCGCCACCATGAACAGCTCTAGGAGCAGTAAAGCCACCATTAGCAAATACCGCACTGTCTGAAGATCCATGGACAGTTGGGGCAGCAGCAGCACTTGAGCCATGAACAGCTCTAGGAGCAGGAAAGCCAGCATTGGCAAACATCGCACTGTCTGAAGAACCATGGACAGTTGGGGCAGCAGCAACACTTGAGCTGCTGCTATGCATAGGATGATGGTAGATCCTATCAGTGATCCCAGTGCCACCTAAACACAGTCGAAATACATAGACTGTGAGTTTGAAAGACGAGAAATTTGTAAATACTATAAAAACAACAACCTCATACGCTATATCATATACAAGATGATTAGGTCCACTAATAATCCACAAATTTTTCTGGTAAAATTGTATCACAGGACTGAAAGGCGGCAGCAGGTAACTACTAAAATAAAGTCACAAAAGCAACCTCATACCATAATTAAAGATGTGAACAGAAGACCACATGAGATGCATTAGCAATACAATAAAGACGCATCAAGCACATTAAGCAAAGAATTAGTTACTAACCTGAAGGTAATGTTCTTGTTGGCACAGGAAAAGGTGCTTGGTTCCTTCCTGCTGACGTACTTGCAAAAGCACTTGTGGTTGAATGGAACGGCAGCTGATGATTGTTACTTGGTGTGTAAGTTGAAGCTGGCCTAGGTTCCAATGAAATATTAGCACTATCATGGCGCGCTCTGACATTCCTCTGAGATCCTTCTTGATTAACTAAGCGTTGGTCAATCCAGTTGCTTGGACCAATGTTTAAAGGCATTTGCGGATGCAAGGGCTCGGTAAGTGCACTAGGATTTGGCTGCACAAAATCAGAGAAGTGACTGTTGGAGGAGCTGCCGACATAATAGTCAACAGCGTCCATTCCCTCCACTGAAGGAAGGAGGCTCTTTCGCTTCATTGCAACCATTCTGTTGTCCACATGGGAACTTAGGGCAGGTTTCGGCTGAGCATCATATGGTACATGGCTGCTGGATATTGCAGTGCGATAGGGAACAAAGGAAACATGTGAGGTCCCTACGTTCAAAACTCTATGACCTGGAAACTGTGTAGCATGACTTGAAGATGGAACGTCATTCGATCTACTTGCCATACTCCCAAAGCCTGGAGGACCAAGTCTAAGGGGCGCATCACTACCCGAATGCTCAAAAAGCATCTGACCTGAGATTGAAACAAGAGTGTTACTAAATTATCATATAACTAAGATAAACAGCAGAACAGAGCACAGGTGAAGTATAGCAACCTAAAGGCACAGGTTCATTGCCATGCCCATCCCTGGGTTGAGTATGATCCATCTTTGGCACTTGGAGATGGTTCAGATGATGTCTAGCCAAGAAACAGCCCTGTCTGGTTGCCCTTAACCTGGAACCACAAATTGAATGAACATCAATAGTCTAGAATCAGACAGCAATGCTAGTCTCATTGAAAACAATGTGCCAGCATTAAGTTGAACACAGATTATGGACTGAGCTACCGCCGCAACTCAGGTATCCAAACATGAAACTGACTTCATACACTCCTATAAAGCTAGGAAGGTAGATTGATTAGTAAATCCACCCATTACTTTAGCAAAAGAAATGGACTTTGTGCTATATCATTAGGTAATTAGCACTTGAAGGTCAGATATTTAGCAAATGTGAGGAATTAGGACGGGGGGGGGGCATTGCCCTTCTAAATGGAGTATATTGGCTTCTAACAATAAATTCTTGTTCTAGAATTTAGGTTCCCCTAGATATAGCAGCGGATAGAAACAGGGCAAGATTATCAGTCAATAGATGCACGGATAAAACATGTTATTCGTAAGTTTTGTTTGATCAGTTAACCAAAGGGACCAATCTGGTTGCTGAGAGCAGGGCAGCAAGGGTCATTAAGCAAACCCATCAGAGTGCAACTCATATGTTTCCTCTGTCAGAGAGGGAGCAACCTAGCATGCGCAGGACCGAGTCTGCTCTATCATCAAATTAATCTTATCTAAGCCACACCTGACTAAACAATACAAACAAGCATCCCGTGCCACGCCAACGAGAGCGTATGGACAGATCAATCCACGACCAAGAATGCTTATCGGTGCCAGGGATTCTACAACAAACAGCGATTCCAGAGTTTTGAACCTGGCCACAGATACAGCAGGTGATAAATAAAAACTACGGCGTGCCTATCCGCCAACAGGTGCGCGAGTAAAATTTGAAATTCGTTGGATGCGGTACCCAAAGCAACCAAAATGGTCGCTCCCCTTGCTACACGGCGCCTAACATACAAGCAAGATACTACTCGTACTATAATTGGAGAGAAACGGCAACTGGTGGGGATCAATCAATCAAAGAAATCAGGATAAATCTACACGTTTCCTTTTTCAGACAGGGGAGCAATCAAGCACGCACGCACGTGACGGGCTCTGCTCTATCACCAGCCAGGCAGGCTAATCCTGTCCGGGCAAGCGGCGGTTAGCTAAACGGCGCAACCACGTAACCCGCCGCTCGCTAACACGGCGGATCAGCCCGCCCACCCACCGCGCCGCCGCCGCCGGGGAGGGGATGGGAGGGGAAGCGTAACGGAAAACCAGAGGGGACGCGGCGGAATCGGCCGAAACGGACGGGGAATCGGGCGGGGGGCCGGTACCTGCGCGCGCGCGGCGGCCGATCCGGGGCGCGATCCGGCCAGATCGGCGGCGGGGGACGGCGAGGGAGAGGTAGGCGGCGCGGCTGCTTCTGCTGGGTTGGGTTGTACGCAGGGAAGAAACAAATTTGTCCGCGTGGGTGGGGAGGGAGACGGTGGGGGCTGGGGGCGACGGGGCGGAGGGGTATTTATAACGGGAGCGAGGGAGAGGGTGAGTGCGTAGGCGTTGGCGTTGGAGAGGCGGAGAAGGAGTAGCGTCCCTCGCGTGGGAAGGGCAGGGCAGCGGGCCCCGCCTCCCCTCCCCTCCTCGCCACTTTACTGCCAAAAATAAGCGTCTCCCCTGCCTTCGTTTTCAAAATTCGAACCCCCGGGCCCGCCCGCCAGCGAGGGGCCGCACCGCACCGGCTGGGCCACGAGGGGTCCGGGCAGGCAGGGGGGCCACGCGGACGAGGCCACGTGTCGCCGTATAGACGGCGAGACGCGGCTCGTACTGGTTGGTATTGGGGTCGTATACGGATACACGGGAAGATACGGTACGGTGCGGGGTAGGAGGAGGCGTGAGGGGTGGGGCCCGCGTGTAAGGAGGGGTTTGACTCACGGCGTTATTTGCTGCTTGCCTTTTCTCCTGTGGACGGACGCCTTTCGCCTTTGCTTGAAAGGCTCTGCTTTTGGTGTGGGTGCGACACAAACACCAACTGCATTTTTGGCCATGACAGGGCGGAGCCGGGTAAGATCGGCCTACCTATAGTATAGCTGTGCCTCATTTCTTTCCCTTTCTCCTCTTGTCACCTTCGTGCCCATATGCTAAACAATTCTTTGGCGTATATATAAAGCTCGTATATATGGCCCTTAATTACGATTATTTAATATCCCGTATGTATGCGGCGTATATCTCGATTAATCCAGCACCGTATACATGAGCAATAAATTAATAGCACGTAATCGAAAAAAAAGAAGAAAATAGTAGGTGATTGCAATCCCGGTTGGCCCTTGCTAGCACGGAGATCTTTCAAAAACTGGTGTGTGGATTTCGTTTCGGATTGTTAATATCTTTCCCGTCTCTGTTTACGGGTGGGTTGACGTTGACTCTCGCTCGTAGCGGGGAGGGGCGCACGGAAAGGTCTGCGTCTCTCTCTGTCCATCAGTCCATGGCCATGGCCCATGGCTGTCGTTGGCCCATCCCGGGCCCACTAGTCGGTGGGGCTCAGCTACGCTACGACGTGGCTGTCTTTTCCGTGTGCCCGGCTCGCGCTCGCGCCCGCGCTGACGGAGGGCGGGCACGCCGGGGGGGTACGTCGCGCACGTGGGCGCGGCTGACCTGTGGGGCCGGCGGAAAAGCGCCACCCAGCTTTTTTT
>NC_057802.1:57582948-57602047 GCF_018294505.1 Triticum aestivum
CACCCAGCTTTGCCATTAGTCTTGCGCGCCACGTACGTGTCGCCTGGCGTGGGGCTGGGCTGGGTTGGAGCCCATCATCGGTTCCTCCGTAGTCCGTGCGAGGAAAACGGTTGCCAGGGCGCCAGCTGCAGAGAGAGAGAGGCGGGCGGACGCGACCCAGAGCGCGAGCGCCGCGGAGCGGAGAGCATCCGATGTGTGGTGTGGCGTGGGTCACGTTCCATCGCGCAGCACGCGGGCCTACGGCTACGCACGGAGCCAGCCAATAGATGGATGGATAGCCCCTGACGCCTGAGGACCAAAGCAACGCAGCTGCAACACGCTACGCCATACCACGCCAGGCACTAAAAGAAATCACAGGGAAATTGGTGCTCCTAGCGGGTGCTACTCGTATTGATGATGACCCTAGCGTCCGCCGAGCTGCCGGTAGATAAATGCAGATGCCCGCACCAAACTGTGTCAGTACATTGATCAAGAGCCTCTCTTTTTTTAACTTTGCTGAAAAGAGACATTTTTTACTGAATGAATATTCGTCTGGAAATGTGCTGTATATACGCCCTCATTTCGCGCTAGCCAACTGAAACCTCTGAAAGCTTGCGCAAGATGGTAAGTTTCTGAATCACGGGCAACGTCTCCCTGGCCGAAACTGTTCGGCGCAGTTTTTTTACTACGGGGGAACTGTTCCGCGCGGTTTACGGAGAGAATGCAGGGTCTAGTAAGCCATGGACAGTAGAGTAGAGAGATACGGTCTGCATGTATGCCTCTTTTCCGTCTAGTAATAATCTACAGGGTGGTGATGTCTGTCTGACCATTAACGCCTTAGTGCGCGTAGTACTGAAGGAGCTGCAGGTCTCCGGTAGCTGTGGCCTAGTCTGAGGCTGACGATAACTTGGGGCAAAAGGGAAGGCCGTGTGTGAACTCGCTGACCAATTTTGGGCGTCTACAGCCTTTACAGGGCGTCGTGCGCCAACACACCCCGGATTGGCATTTTGACCGTGAGCTGACAGTGAACAGTACGTGAGCTATTGATCCGATTGAGTCTTCTGCTTTGGTTAACATGAAGTTTAAGGATCCTTTGATTCAAAAGAATCACGTCGTCAAAAACGAGAGTCTAAAAATCTGGCATCAGATTTTTGATGATTTCGGTCAAACATTCTGCCGTTGGATATTATGTGCGAATCTTGTGTTGAGAAAATAGGCAATTTTTTGATTAATTTAATTCAGAAAATAATCATGAACATAGCATTGACAGAATTAATGACATACTGATTGCGATCTAGACAAGCACGTACTACGCAAACAGTAGACACATCTACGCATAATGCTAGTACTGCTAACACGAAAATAAATAGAAGCGGAATAAACGAGTTATACCCTTCAGTAGGCCAGGCAAAAGCCGCGGCAGCGGGTGGCGGCGGCGGCGGCTTTCTTGTCGGCTTCGAGTTTCTCGGCGGCGGCACGATCGGCGTCGGTGGACATGATGATGGATAACATCTTGCTTATATAAGCTTGGTAACACATTAAGACAATAGTCATCCTACCATACAATATCGAGAGTGTATTGCATCTCCAACGAAGTGGGTTAGTAAAGTTACTCTCCTCGGTTCACCATTGCCTTGTTTTCTCAGGTCCTACTTCATGGGATCTCCGATTACATAGGTTGGGTTACCACCATGGCAACTCACGTGGGTCTCATACCCATCTCTAGAAGGATCAATATGGTTGACTAGAGGGGGTGAATAGGCAACTACCAATTTTTAGCTTTTCTTAACAACTTAGGTTCAGCAACAAATAGGTTGTTTAGATATGCAACTAGGTGAGCAACATATATGATGCTAGCAATAGCAACCACACAAGCAAGCAAGATAAACAACACGAGTAAAGCTTGCACAAAGTAAAGGTAAGAGATAACCCAAGTGGAGCCGGTGGAGACGAGGATGTCTTACCTGATGACCCACAAGTATAGGGGATCTATCGTAGTCCTTTCGATAAGTAAGAATGTCGAACCCAACGAGGAGCAGAAGGAAATGACAAGCGGTTTTTAACAAGGTATTTTCTGCAAGCACTGAAATATCGGTAACAGATAGTTTTGTGATAAGATAATTCGTAACGGGTAACAAGTAACAAGTGTAACGAAGGTGCAGCAAGGTGGACCAATCCTTTTGGTAGCAAAGGATAAGCCTGGACGAACTCTTATATAAAGCAAAGCGCTCCCGAGGACACATGGGAATTATTGTCAAGTTAGTTTTCATCTTGCTCATACGATTCACGTTCGTTACTTTGATAATTTGATATGTGGGTGGACCGGTGCTTGGGTGTTGTCCTTACTTGGACAAGCCTCCCACTTATGATTAACCCCTCTCGCAAGCATCCGCAACTAAGAAAGTAGAATTAAGATAAAGCTAACCATAGCATGAAACATGTGGATCCAAATCAGCCCCTTACGAAGCAACGCATAAACTAAGGTTTAAGGTTCTGTTACTCTAGCAACTCATCATCTACTTATTACTTTCCAATGCCTTCCCCTAGGCCCAAATCATGGTGAAGTATCATGTAGTCGACGTTCACATAACATCACTAGAGGAAAGACAACATACATCTCATCAAAATATCGAACGAATACCAATTTCACATGATTACTTATAACAAGACTTCTCCCATGTCCTCAGGAACAAACATAACTACTCACAAAGCATGTTTATGTTCAAGATCAGAGGGGTATTGAATATCATTAAGGATCTGAACATATGATCTTCCAGCAAATAAACCAACTAGCATCAACTACAAGGAGTAATCAACACTACTAGCAACCCGTTGGTGCAATATCTGCCCACCTTGTGTTTTGGAGATTGATGACGGAAACAGGTATGGACTGATTTGTTTGCTAGTGCATACAGAGATAAAAAGTACATACACAACCGAAGAAAATGTTGTCTCCAGTGCTGAGTTCGAGGAACTTCACCGAAGTATATCTGCGTTGCAGAGAAGAACGAGCTGTATTTATTCAAGTAATAGAGTCGAGAAGATTGATGTGAAGAAATCGACCCCTCGAAATCTTACTGCTGAAGCGAAACTTTTGTTTCAATACTGTCGTCCGAAGAAATTGACTGCATCGATGGGAGTCGAAGACAAAGTGAAGACATAGTATTCATTTTGGTTGTTCTTCTTTCATTCTATCGAGTCATACGACCTCCGTACTATTAAGAGGGGTATAGGTTCTCGATGCTTAGATCTAATGTGATGCTTAGCCATAACCTATGAAAGATGTGAGAGAAATCTCTTTGTGCTTCAAGCAAATACTTGTCAGCAAGAGACTGTGATCTTCTTTGCTGCGAGAGATTTGACTCGGACCGAGGAGTTAGCATTTCGTGCTCCGCAAGAAATGTTACCGTTGTGCTCAAATCCGACAGTTGGAATCGTTTCATTCGGCTATTGGCTGAACCCGATGTCTAATTTGGTCTTTTCCCACAAGGGAAGGCTGCGGCCATAAATAGCCACCCCGCTCCAACATTGTCCGTTGGCTGCTTCGCTTGAGATTTCTGAGAAGACTGAATTGAGCAACCCCTCTCCGAGTGATTTGAGTTTAAGATCCACCGAGAGAAAAACCAAGAGCCCAAACTTAGACAGTGGTTTAGCATCACAGTAGTTCTGAGTGGGAGTTCTTGTACCTATTACTCTTGAGAGCTGTGCACTCTCTAGACGGATAGGTTTTGGCTTCGAGCGTTGAAGAATTGTTGTCTTCACTGAGCCAGATCTTCAGCAACCAAGAGTGATTGTGGTTCACGAAGGTCGACCGAAGGTTTGGAGATCACCGACAAGGATCTACCATGAGTGAAATTAACCTGAGTCTCATCAGCTCTGCGTTGAAGGAGAATAGGGTGAAGAGAGTTTATCTTCCGTGTTAAGTCACAGCCCCTCCAACCAGACGTAGCCCTTTGGCAGAAGGGTGAACTGGTCTACGAAATCTCTCTATCGCCTTCGAGCACCACTGGTTCCATTTACTCTATTGTTTTTCTTTCAGTAGTTTACATTCGTGCTTCGTGTCGATAGTTTATTTGATCATTTCGTTCAGTCTATTATCCACCTGGGTTTCAGTGATCACCATGTTTCATTGTCTTCGTCTGTATTCATTCATTACCATCTGTTCCTTAGGATTCACCCGTGCAATCTTACCATAGTTTTGTTTCAGTGCATACCATGATGTGTATCATTCTACTACATCTGTTTGCTTGTTGCGTTACTCTCATTGTAGTTAAACCTATGATTTATCAAGCTCGGACTATTGTAAATGCCTTCATCGATGAATATGCTTCTGACGAAGAAAATTTATTGAGTTCATTTCCATCGATACTCTTTTCCGCTACTGTGAGTGGGATAAGTTTCAAAGCTTTCGAAAGAAAATTTGAATCTCCCATTCACCCCCCTCTGGTCGATATACTCTCGGTCCTAATAACTGGAATCAAAGCAGTCTCTCCTCCGTTTATTAAAGGTCTAACGTCCTTGGAGTTTGAGTATGTCGTATGGAGGTAGATCCTCGCACTCTGAAAGATTTCCTATCTTCGATGGGAATGACTATATGTACTGGAAGGAACAAATGAGAATCGGACATCAAGCTATCAACTATGATCTGTGGCAGATTGTGGAAGATGGTTATACCATTCATCAACAAAATGATCTGACTTCCGATGATAAAGCAATCTGCAGTTGGATGCTCAAGCAAAAGATATCATCTGTAGTAGTCTATCAAAAGACATTTTCTTTTGTTTCCAAAGGCTCAATACTGCAAAGCAAATTTGGGATGCTATCAACAATGCTCATGAAGAATTTGTTGCTAGACCAGATCCTCAGATTCAAATGCTTCATGCCATGTTCACTGGATTCAGAAGCCTTCATAAAGAAAGTGCCATGGAACTCACTGGTCGATTGACAAACATTGTCGAAAGACTACATCGGCGAGGAGTAACTGATATCACCGACAAAGATGTAGTCAACAAGCTTCTGAGCGCTCTTGATGAATCCTTCGATCCCATTGTAGCTGAAATCAAGCAAAGACCAGACTATGAAGACCTTCACTATGTTGAGGTCATGACACTACTGTCAATTCATGAAGAATAGATGGAATTGGAAAATGCGGATCAAGAATCTTCTTCAGAAGGTGAAGGAGAAATCCTTTCACACTATGGCAGCTCACAGGAAGAAGAAGAATATGTCAAAAATCAACACTCCATCACAAGAGAATTGGAAATGCTCACACAATTGCTGACTGATCTCAGAAGACAAAAATTGTATCTTGTGAATGACGATGAAGATGACATGCCTAATTCATCAAGACAACTACCTCCGAAAGACATGAAGTGCTTGAAGTGCAAACAAGTCGGTCATGTCATATCTGACTGTCCTAACTAGGACAGTATGCCGAGCAAAAGATGGAAATATCATCACGACAATGGATTCACACGGGTTAATCGTCATACTAAGCTCTCGAAGACAAATGAATCTTCGTCATCTTCTTTGACGAGACCAGTCACTGATGTGAAAGCCAGAGCTACTATTGAATCAAATATGAGAAATATATCACAGTTGAACAGAGCATGTGTAGATCTGACTTTGGACTCCGAAGAGGAGGCTACTGACACTGAATCAGATGATGAAGAATTCTACAAAAGGATTGGGAGAAGCAATGCATATGTTGCCATTGAATCATCGAAGAAATCCAGCGAATCAGATGTTGATGATGATGCTTCAAGTGATGATGATTCAAGGGATGATGAACCTATTGCTTTCTGTCTCATGGCAAAATCATCAAAGGATCAGGTATTTACAAAACACCAAAGATCCATGAACGAATATTCACCTGAATATATTTCTTATGCCAAGCTGGTCAAGATCGCTAAATCCCAACATGATTAACTTGAAATGCTTGAGAGAAATCTCAGAAAAACCGAAGGATTACTGGTCGAAGAGATGGAGAAGAATCAAAAGTTCATCGCAGAGCAAGATGCTTTTTCATCAACCATTGATGATCTTACCAATATATATGATTCACTTATAATTGACTACGAGAGTTTATCAGATGAACTCCTTAACAGGAATCAAGAACTCGTGTCACTGAAAGAATCTCATAACGGGCCAGCGTTAGAAAAAGCTTCTCTCTTCGCTGAGCAATCTGATCGATTTCCTGATGATTTTGTACCCCCATGCTTAAAATGCTTAGAACGTAGCAATGATGATTCTCATGCTGAACCTTCTAATAATGTTACTAATAAAATTGCTACTACTGAAATTGGTACTACTAACCCCTCTCCCGAGGATTTTGCTACTATTACTGAATAAAATTGCAGGCTGAAGGGCTTACTTGAGACAGGAATGCTAAGGAGCCTAAAAGGGCATCAAACCCTATGTGATGTGCTCAAGAAGTCCATTTTGCAAAAAAATCCTCAGAAGGAAGGACTAGGTTTCAAAAAGAAACTCAATGTGGATGGATCCTATTGGACTCTGATACGTCTCCAACGTATCTATAATTTTTGATTGTTCCATGCTGTTATATTATCATTCTTGGATGTTTTACAATCATTTGTCAAAAAATTTGAAGTTACAGAAGTATGGTCAAAGTTCAGATCATTACAGACTATTTTGTTTTTGACAGATTCTGTTTCCAATGCATAGTTTGCTCGTTATCTAGTGTCTATGGCTTATATTGCTCAATATAAATTGCGGAAATGATAAGGTACAATAGGCATTGTGTGAGAACAATTATGAATCTTGTCTTTGACAGTGCCAAAGTGAATGATTTGTCTTGATCATACTAACCTATCTCACGAAGTTCCGTTAAGTTTTGTGTGATTGAAGTTTTCAAGGTTTGGGTGAGATGTCGATATGAGGAGAATAAGGAGTGACAAGACCCTAATCTTGGGGATGCCCAAGGCACTCCCAAGGTAATATTCAAGGAATATCCAAGCAACTAAGCTTGGGGATGCCTTGAAAGGCATCCCCTCTTTCGTCTCCAACATTATCGGTAACCTTACTTGAGGCTATATTTTCATTCGTCACATGATATGAGTTTTGCTTGAAGCATCATTTTATTTTGTTAGGATTTGCTTGCTGTTATTTAGAATAATGTTTTTCATCTTTCATTTCAATAAAAATGTCAAGTATAGCCTTACCATGCTTATTTTGCAAGTCTATATGTGGCTGTTTGAAAACAGAAAGTTTCATGCTAGTGCGTGAATTCTTCAAGAAAGTAAGAATGTGATTAAATTTTAATTTTTTTGCACAATAAGCTATGATAAATTTTCTACAGTGTGGTAAATTTTTAGAAATTTTTGAGTTACAGAAGTATGGATCCTTCTTGATCCTTTACAGACTGTCCTGTTTTGGCAGATTGTTGTTATGTTTGCATATGTTTGCTTGTTTAATGACTCTATTTGAGGATATGAGTATTAAATATGCCGAGACATTTAATATGAAATGTTAAATAATAATTTTAGTGATTTTCTACAGTAGAGAATGATAAGGTTATTGCATTGATTTATACTAACTTATCTCACGAGTTCTTGTTTAGTTTTGTGTGGATGAAGTTTTTAAGAATTAGGGAAACCGTGATATAAAAGGAATTAAGGAGACAAAAAATCTCAAGCTTGGGGATGCCCAAGGCATCCCAAGATAATATTCCAAGAAGTCTCAAGCATCTAAGCTTGGGGATGCCCCGGTAGGCATCCCACCTTTCTTCATCAACAATTATCGGTTAGCCTCGGTTGAGCCTAAGTTTTTGCTTCTTCACATGATGTGTGCTATTCTTGGAATGTCATTTTATTTTGTTTTGCTTGTTGTTTTAATAAGATACTTAGATCTGAAAGTTTTTAAATAAAAGAGATTCCTCAAATAGCTACCCATTTACTTAACTACTCGTTTGATCTTCACTTATATCTTTTTGGAGTAGTTTGTCGAACACTCTCATGCTTCACTTATATTATTTTGAGAGTTGATAATAGTGATGACAATTTGCACAAGATATGAAACTAGTACCAAAGTGATAGATATTCAAGAGGGGTATAATAAAAACTTTCATGAAGATCATTGGACCAAATAAACTTGATTCTTTGTAATAGTTTTGAGATACGATGATAGTGATATGTGAGTCATGTTGGTGAATAATTATGATTTAGTAAGAATATTGGTGTTAAGGTTTGTGATTCCCTATGCAAGCATGAAAGTCAATAGTTGTGCAATGAAATTACATCCTACTTGTGGTGCATTATTCAGTGTTAGTTATGCTTAATGCTCACTTATGTGATTTTTCATTTCTTGGTTGGTTGCTTCTCAATCTTTTTGCTAGCCTCCACTTGGACTAAGTAGAAATACTACTTGTGCATCCAACATCCTTAAACCTAGTTTTGCCATATGAGTCCACCATACCTACCTATATGCGGTATTTCCAAGCTGTTCTAAGCAAATTTGTATGTGCCATCTCTAATTTTCAAAATACATTTCCTTTTTGTGTGCCCGTACCGCTCATGAAGCGGCAGGGGGTGGCCAATATTTTCCATGCTAGATGTGTTATTCTCAAGATGAGTGTTTATTCACTTGTCATTGCACGAGAGTACGACGGTAATAGGGATGCCCAGTCCCGAAATGAAAAAGAAATTTACTTTATGTTGTCAAATAATAAATTCCTTGGAAAGTGTTGGTATGGAAGGCACCCGTGGATACAGCAAGCCATGGATTGTGAAAGAATGGTGGAAAAAGGAATAAACTTTATTTTCCATTTGGGAACCGCTTATGATATATCTAGCATGGAAAGTGTTGGGAATTCTCGGTCGTTTTCATTGACGAGAAAAATTGCCTCTCAAAAAAAAATTATCTCTCAATATTAGCTTTGAGCTCTGGCACCTCTACAAATCCCTACTTCCCTCTACGAAGGGCCTTTCTATTTACTTTATGCAATTTTTATTTGAGTCTCCATCTTCTCTTATAAAGCACCAACTAAGGGGCACTATGATCGTACTTGAGCATTGGATGTAGCTAATATGCGAGTGTGTTTCACGAATGGATCAATGATTGAGCATGATGATCTAGGGATAACTTTCTTTAGTGTTGATATTTTGAAAGACATGGTTGCTTATTGATATGCTTGAGTATTGAAATCTTCATGTCAAAACCAGACTATTGCTTTGAACCATATAAAAGTCCAAATGTCCATGCTACAAAAGAAAAGAATATGTGATGAACATGTTAGGCAGCATTCCACATCAAAAATTATATTATTATAATTTACCTACTCGAGGACGAGCAGGAATTAAGCTGGGGATGCTGATACGTCTCCAACGTATCCATAATTTTTTATTGTTCCATGCTGTTATATTATCATTCTTGGATGTTTTACAATCATTTTATAGCAACTTTATATCATTTTTGGGACTAACCTATTGACATAGTGCCCAGTGTCAGTTGCTGTTTTTTGCTTCTTTTTTACTTCACAGAATATCAGTACCAAACACAGTCCAAACGCAGTGAAACTTTTTGGAGAATTTTTATGGACCAGAAGAAGCAACATGGGCCAAATAAGTACCAGAGGGGTGCCCCGAGGGGGGTACAACCCACCTGGGCGCGCCTGGGGGCCCAGGCGCGCCCTGGTGGATTGTGCCCACCTCCGTGGCCTCCCGCACCGCCTCTTCGCCCTATAGATTCCCAGAACCCCCAAAAATAACCCTAGATCGGAAGTTTCGCCGCCGCAAGCCTCTGCAGTCACGAAAAACCAATCTAGACCCCGTTTCGGCACCCCGCCGGAGGGGGAAATCATCACCGGAGGCCATCTTCATCATCCCGGCGGCCACCATGATGAGGAGGGAGTAGTTTGATGTTTGCTTGAACTACGTCGGTATTTCCCTAGAGAGGAAGGGACGATGCAGCACAACAACGGTAGGTATTTCCCTCAGTGATGACACCAAGGTTATCGAACCAGTAGGAGAACCACGCAACACTACGTAAACAACACCTGCACAGAAATAACAAATACTCGCAACCCGACGTGTTAAAGGGGTTGTCAATCACTTTCGGGTAACGGCGCCAGAAATTGGCAAACAGACATGAGAGAGTTGTAAATATTGATAGATCGAACGCCAAATAAAATAAAGTGCAGCAAGATATTTTTGTATTTTTGGTTTAATTGATCTGAAAATAAAAGTAAAGGAAAATAGATCGCAAAGGCAAATATAATAAAGAAGAGACCCGGGGGCCGTAGGTTTCCCTAGTGGCTTCTCTCGAGAAAAATAGCAAGCGGCGGGTGAACAAATTACTGTTGGGCAATTGATAGAACTTCAAATAATCATGACGATATCTAGGCAATGATCATTATATAGGCATCACGTCCAAAATTAGTAGACCGACTCCTGCCTGCATCTACTACTATTACGCCACACATCGACCGCTATCCAGCATGCATCTAGTGTATAAAGTTTATGGAAAAACGGAGTAATGTAATAAGAACGATGACATGATGTAGACAAGATCTATTTATGTAGAAATAGACCCACCTTGTTATCCTTAATAGCAACGATACATACGTGTCGGTTCCCTTTCTGTCATTGGGATCAAGCACCGTCCCATTACAAAGCACCTCTTCCCATTGCATGATAAATAGATCAAGTTGGCCAAACAAAACCCAAATATCGGAGAAGAAATACGAGGCTATAAGTAATCATGCATATAAGAGATCAAAGAAGACTCAAATAACTTTCATGGATAAAAAGATAGATCTGATCATAAACTCAAAGTTCATCGGATCCCAACAAATACACCGCAAAAAGAGTTACATCATATGGATCTCCAAGAGGCCATTGTATTGAGAATCAAACGAGAGAGAGGAAGCCATCTAGCTACTAACTAAGGACCTGTAGGTCTACAAAGAACTACTCACGCATCACCGGAGAGGCACCAATGGGCATGATGCACCCCTCCGTGATGGTGTCCAGATTGGATCTGGTGGTTCTAGAACTTGCGGCGGTTGGAATTGATTGTCGTCGACTCCCCTAGGGTTTTTGGAATATTGGGGTATTTATAGAGCAAAGAGGCGGTTCGGGGGGCACCCGAAGTGGGCACAACCCACCTGGGCGTACCTGGGCCCCCAGGCGCGCCCTGGTGGGTTGTGCTCCCATCGGAGCACCCCCAGGTGCTTCTCCGACCCACTGGATGTCTTCTGGTCCAAAAAAATCCACAAAAAGTTTCGCTGCGTTTGGACTCCGTTTGGTATTGATTTCCTGCGATGTAAAAAACATGCAGAAAACATCAACTGGCAGTTGGCAGTATGTCAATAGGTTAGTACCAAAAAATGATATAAAATGACTATAAAATGATTATAGAACATCCAAGAATGATAATATAACAGCATGGAACAATAAAAAATTATAGATACGTTGGAGACGTATCAGCATCCCCAAGCTTAATTCCTGCTCGTCCTCGAGTAGGTAAATGATAAAAACAAAATTTTTGATGTGGAATGTTGCCTAACATATTCATCACATATTCTTTTGTTTATAGCATGGACATTTGGACTTTTATATGGTTCAAAGCAGTAGTTTAGTTTTGACATGAGACTTAAATACTCAAGCATAGCAACAAGCAACCATGTCTCTCAAAATATCAACGCTAAAATAAGTTATCCCTAGCCCATCATGCTCAATCATTGATCCATTCATGAAACACACTCGCATATTAGCTACAGCCAATGCTCAAGTACGATCATAGTGCCTCCTAGTTGGTGCTTTATAAGAGAAGATGGAGACTCAAATTAAAAATAAAAATTGCATAAAGTAAAAGAAAGGCCCTTCGCGGAGGGATGTAGGGATTTGTAGAGGTGCCAGAGCTCAAAGCAAAAAACTTAGAGATAAAAACATTTTGAGAGGTATACTTTTCCCACCAACGAAAATGACTTAGAGCTCCCAACACTTTCCATGCTAGATATATCATAGGCGGTTCCCAAACAGAAAATAAAGTTTATTCCTTTTTCAATTTCCATGGCTAGCCGTATCCACGGCTGCCCTCCATACCAACACTTTCCAAGGAATTTATTATTTGACAACATAAAGTAAATTCATTTTTCATTTCGGGACTGGGCATCCCTAATACCTTTGCCTTACTCTCGTGCAATGACAAGTGAATAAACACTCATCATGAGAATAACACATCTAGCATGGAAAATATCGGCCACCCCTCACCGCCTCGCGAGCGGTACGAGCACACAAAAGAGAAATTTATTTTGAAAATTAGCGATGGCACATACAAATTTGCTTAGAATGGCAAAAGAATACCGCATATAGGTAGATATAGTGGACTCATGTGGCAAAACTGGTTTAAAGGATTTTGGATGCACAAGTAGTGATCATACTTAGTGCAAAATGAAGGCTAGCAAAAGATTGAGAAGCGACCAACCAAGAAACGAATAATCTCATAAGCGAGCATTAAGCATAATTAACACTGAATAATGCACCACAAGTAGGATGTAATTTCATTGCATGACTATTGACTTTCGTGCTTGCATAGGGAATCAAAAACCTTAACACCAATATTCTTACTAAAGCATAATTACTCATCAACATGACTCACATATGACATCATCATATCTGAAAACTATTACAATGAATCAAGTTTATTTTGTCCATTGATCTTCATGAAAGTTTTTATTATATCCTTCTTGGATATCTATCACTTTGGGACTAATTTTCATGTGTTGCTTTTGATAAGCTCAAACAAATATAAGTGAAGATCATGCGCATAATATTTCTTTCTCTCAAAATAATTTAAGTGAAGCAAGAGAGAATTTCTTAAAAAATTTATTAACTCTCAAATAAATCTAAGTGAAGCATGAGAGCATTTCTTCAAAAATACTAAAGCACACCGTGCTAAAAAAGATGTAAGTGAAGCACTAGAGCAATTCCATAGCTCAAAATGATTTAAGTGAATCATAGAGAGCAATTCTAACAAGTCATGGCATAATTTTGGCTCTCTCAAATAGGTGTGTCCAGAAAGGATTCATGACTTAAAACACAAAGCAAAACAAGCAAAGACTCAAATCATACAAGACGCTCCCAGCAAAACTCATAGTATGTGACGAATAAAAATATAGCTTCGAGTAAAATACCGATGGTCGTTAGAAGAAAGAGGGGATGCCACTCGGGGCATCCCCATGCTTAGTTGCTTGCTTCTATTTGGATAATAGCTTGGGATGCCATGGGCATCCCCAAGCTTAGGCTTTTCTTACTCCTTATTCCTTCATCCATCGTAACATCACCCAAAACTTGAACACTTCAATCACACAAAACTCAACAAAACCTTCGTGAGATCCGTTAGTATAAGGAAACAAATCACTACTATAAGTACTGTTGCAAACCAATTCATATTTTATTCTTGCATTATATCTACTGTATTCCAACTTCTCTATGGCAAAAAATCATCAAAGAAAATCATAGAATCATCAAAACAAGCACACAATGCAAAGAAAACAGAATCTGTCAAAAACAGAACAGTCTGTAGCAATCTGGATATTTCGAATACTTCTTGAACTCCAAAAATTCTAGAAAATTAGGACAAGCTGAGAAATTTGTATATTAATCTTCTGCAAAAAGAATCAGAGTAAAAGAACGTCTCTGTGATGTATGAAAATTATTTTTGTGAGTGCAAAAGTTTCTGTTTTTCAGCAAGATCAAACAACTATCACCCAAGAAGATCCTAAAGGCTTTGCTTGGCACAAACACTAATTAAAACACAAAAAACACAATCATAATAGTAGCATAATTGTGCAAACACTCAAGAACAGAAAGCAAAAAACAAAAATAAATTGTATTCATTGGGTTGCCTCCCAACAAGCGCTATTGTTCCACACCCTTAGCTAGGCATAAAGCAAGGATCTAAGTTTTTTCATCTTTGTTTCTAGATCCATAAGATGCCCTCATGATTGATTCATAACGTGGCCTAATTCTTGTTCTAGGGAAGTGTTCCATACCCTTCCTTAGTGGAAATTGAAATTTAATATTGCCTTCTTTTCATATCAATCACGGCACTGATAGTACGTAAAAACGGTCTACCAAGAATAATTGGACAAGACAGATTGCAATCAATATCAAGAACAGTAAAATCTATGGGCACATAATTCCTATTCGCAATAATAATAACATCATTAATTCTTCCCATAGGCTTTTTAACAGTAGAATCCACCAAGTGCAAATTTAAAGAACATTCTTCAATATCGGTAAGACCAAGCACATCACTTAAAGATTTCGGAATTGTAGGAACACTAGCACCCAAGTCACATAAAGCAAAACACTCATAATTTTTAATATTGACTTTGATAGTAGGTTCCCACTCATCATGTAATTTTCTAGGAATTGAAACTTCTAATTCCAAATTTTCTTCCAAAGCTTTCATCAGAGCATCAATAATATGTTTAGTAAAAGCTTTCTTTTGTTCATAGGCATGGGGTGAATTTATCATGGATTGCAACAAAGAAATACAATAATTCAAAGAGCAACTATCATAATTAAAGTCTTTGTAACCCAAAAGAGTGGGAACATCACTAGTTAAAGTCTTGACCTCTTCAAACCCACTTTTATCAATTTTCTTAACAAGATTTTCACCCTCCAAATTATCAGGACGCCTTCTAGCTAAAGTTGACTATTCTATAGTCCCTTTTTCATCAATCTTAAGTTTACTAAACAAGGAATCAATAGAAGAAACACCAATCATTTTAAGATCTTTATCACTTTTATCTTCTAATGAGATTGGTTTAGCGGCCATTTGATTTACTAGGGTAGCTTGTGCATTGGATATTTTTCCTAGCAAACTTTCAGCAAAAGCATACTAAGATTGGAGATTGCAAACTTCTTTACTAATATCATCAAGTTGCTTTGTTATAGCATCCAACACAACGGAGTGTTCCTTAAGTTTATTAGTAAAATACTCATTATGCTCAAATTGTGTAGTCATATATTCCTTAGTACTTTTCTCAATTTCAAGCAAAATATTGGGGTAAGGAACATCATAATATTTTCTTTGAGGCATCATGACTACGAAACAAAAACACACACAAAAATAGATCTGGCAGGAAAACGGTGAACGAAAAAGAGGGCGAATAAAACCACAAATTTTTGTGAAGTGGGGGAGAGGAAAATGAGAGGCAAATGGCAAATAATGCAAATTGCAAGGAGATAAGATTTGTGATTAGGAGCCGGGTAGATGTTGATGATGTCTCCCCGGCAACGGCGCTAGAAATTCCTTTTGATGTTTGCTTGAACTACGTCGGTATTTCCCAAAGAGGAAGGGATCATACAGCACAACAACGGTAGCTATTTCCCACAGTGATGAGATCAAGGTTATCGAACCAGTAGGAGAACCACGCAACACTACGTAAACAACACCTGCACACAAATAACATATACTCGCAACCCGACGTGTTAAAGGGGCTGTCAATCCCTTTCGGGTAACGGCGCCAGAAATTGGCAAACAGACGTGGAGAGTTGTAAATATTGATAGATCGAACGCCAAATAAAATAAAGTGCAGCAAGGTATTTTTGTATTTTTGGTTTAATAGATCTGAAAATAAAAGCAAAGGAAAGTAGATCGCAAAGGCAAATATAATAAAGAAGAGACCCGGGGGCCGGAGGTTTCACTAGTGGCTTCTCTCAAGAAAAATAGCAAACAGTGGGTGAACAAATTACTGTTGGGAAATTGATAGAACTTCAAATATCATGACGATACCCAG
Source organism: Triticum aestivum (assembly GCF_018294505.1). NCBI lineage: Eukaryota > Viridiplantae > Streptophyta > Magnoliopsida > Poales > Poaceae > Triticum > Triticum aestivum. Next base: position 57,598,697 of record NC_057802.1, read on the forward strand.
GCAATGATCATTATATAGGCATCACGTCCAAAATTAGTAGACCGTTTCCTGCCTACATCTACTACTATTACTCCACACATCGACCGCTATCCAACATGCATCTAGTGCATTAAGTTCATGGAAAAATAGAGTAATGCAATAAGAACGATGACATGATTTAGACAATATCTATTTATGTAGAAATAGACCCCATCTTGTTATCCTTAAAAGCAACGATACATACGTGTCGGTTCCATTTCTGTCACTGGGATGAAGCACCGTAAGATCGAACCCATTACAAAGCACCTCTTCCCATTGCAAGATAAATAGATCAAGTTGGCCAAACAAAACCCAAATATCGGAGAAGAAATACAAGGCTATAAGTAATCATGCATATAAGAGATCAAAGAAGACTCAAATAACTTTCATGGATAAAAAGATAGATCTGATCATAAACTCAAAGTTCATCGGATCCCAACAGACACACCGCAAAAAGAGTTACATCATATGGATCTCCAAGAGACCATTGTATTGAGAATCAAACGAGAGAGAGGAAGCCATCTAGCTACTAACTACGGACCCGTAGGTCTACAAAGAACTACTCACGCATCATCGGAGAGGCATCAATGGGCATGATGCACCCCTCCGTGATGGTGTCTAGATTGGATCTGGTGGTTCTGGAACTTGCAGCGGCTGGAATTGTCGTCGACTCCCCTAGGGTTTTTGGAATATTGGGGTATTTATAGAGCAAAGAGGCGGTTCGGGGGGCACCCGAGGTGGGCACAACCCACCTGGGCGCGCCTGGGCCCCTAGGCGCGCCCTGGTGGGTTATGCTCCCCTCGGAGCACCCCCCAGGTGCTTCTCCGGCCCACTGGATGTCTTCTGGTCCAAAAAATCCACAAAAAGTTTCGCTGCATTTGGACTCCGTTTGGTATTGATTTCCCGCGATGTAAAAAACATGCAGAAAACAGCAACTGACACTTGGCACTATGTCAATAGGTTAGTACCAAAAAATGATATAAAATGACTATAAAATGATTATAAAACATCCAAGAATGATAATATAACATCTTGCAACAATAAAAAATTATAGATATGTTGGAGACGTATCATAGTCCAACCTCGGGTCTAAGGGTTTGTACCAGTAGCTATGTGCTTAATCTCTCTCTCTCTCTCTCGTGTTCTTGAGTTGGCACGATCTTGATGTATCGCTGGCTTTGTTAATATAGTTGGATCATATGGTGTTTTCCCCTCTCCATCTTGTTGTGATGAATTGAGTTTTCCCTTTAGATTTTGTTTTATCGGATTGAATATTCTTATGGATTTGAGAGCACTTGATATATGTCTTGCATATGAATACCTGTGGTGACAATGGGGTATTATATTGATTCACTTGTGTAGCGACCAAACCTCAAACAGTCTAGTCTCCGTGCATCAGTGTCATCCCTGGATCGGTAATGCTGACACGCACAGTACTTTGAAGGATTTATAACAGAGTAGCAATCACACACTTATTACATCGAATAGTTCAAGAGAACTCAATACAAATAAATATGGCTTAAGGCCGTCTAAAAACGATAACAGCGGAAGGCTTGGAAGATAAAGTGAGTCCATCAACTCCAACGGCATCACTGAGTATAGGACCACGACCTAAGGCTCCTTACTCGTCGTCTGAAAAGTCTGCAACATGATACGTTGCAGCCCGAAAACGGGTCAGCACATGGAATATGCTGGCAATGTAACACATAGAGAGTAATGAACAGAATAATGCTATCACTACATGCATATATGGCTGGTGGAAAGCTCTATGGTTACAGTTGCGAAAAGCCAATTTTTCCCTACCACAAAGGAATAAATTTTATTTAACTATCATGGTGGTTGTTAAACATTGAGAAGGTACCTCCAATTCAATCCCAATTAAGAACGTGATTAACCCAATCAAATTAAATTAAGTAACATGATGATGAGATTCACATGATAATCCAAGAACTAGATACTCAAGATGTCCATAACCGGGGACACGGCTAACCATGATTAGTTTGTACACTCTGCAGAGGTTTGTGCACTTTTCCCCACAAGACTCGATCGCCTCCGCTTGATTTCTCGCACTACATGGTGTTTGAGAAACGGATGACCGAGACACAGTCTTTCAGAAACAATACTCTTTACTCCGGGTGGACAGTTACACCTACTTTCCCCTACATCTGCTAGCCCACCTCTTCAAGAGATCATGTAACCTACTCAACTATGCTAGAGCCCATAATAGCTTGTGGCTGCACACGGAAGTTTCTAGCATGAATAATCTCACGATCCCTTTGAGCCTGGGTGGCGGTCATAGGATGATCACACGGGTACTCCGGGATATCCAAAAATACAGGCAACACTGGGTTCTCCAGGTGCCTCAATCCACCCAGATGTAAATTAAAGTAGCCACCTTAAGTTGATCCATTAATTAACAATCTCACATCTGTCATGGAAATCTCTCAAACCCAATCCACGTCTACGAGCATAGCATAGCAATATAAGCAAACGTAGAAGTAACTCCCAAAGGTTTGATAGTAAACAGGGCAATAGGTACTACCTCATCTACTTCCCAAAACCCACATATTAATCAGATCCTAATCATGCAATTGTTTGAGGATTGATCTAATGCAATAAAACTGGGTGGTAAAGAGGTATGATCAAAGTGTTACTTGCCTTGCTGATGATCCGTGAAACCTAGAGACTCGTAGTAGCACGCTTCGCACTCCGGGTACTCTATCGCAAACAAACAATACATACATAAGCAATCAAGCAAGGGTGCATGAATAAAACTCAAAATAAGAGATCTAACCAGAAAGTTCAACTTAAGAACTCCGGTTTGCAAAAAGAATCAAATCAAACGAAGCAACGAAACTCAAACGGCGAAAGAAACAAGCTTCGTTTACTAATCTGGACCTAAGTCAAATTTTACAGTAGCAAAAACTTGTTTGAGTTGGTTAAACAGAAAGAGGGTTTCGAGATGAAACTCTAGGCGCTTGAATCGCCTCACTCCGATAAACGAGCGAAAAGTTAAACTGAAACGAAAATCGGATCAGAAATTGCGATCGAAAATAATCACGGAAAATCCGAGAAAAAGAAAAACTGACGAACAGGCTAACGATCGAACGTTCGCTGTCAGCGGTTAAACGACGAAAACCGTTCGCTAAAATGAACGTACGAACGGGCGTTCGCTATTTAGTTAAACTGGAAAAAATAAATAAACCGATCTAATATAAAAAAACGCATCTCGGTTTCGAAATAAAACCAAACGGTTTTTCGAGAAAACCGGTGGCTACCTCAGTTCGCGTGATGGCGGCGGCGGCGAGGCAACTCCGGCGGGGCGGCGTCGGG